>NC_134397.1:206406081-206661081 GCF_050003625.1 Haematobia irritans | reverse complement strand
TAAAACTAAAACTAAAACTAAAACTAAAACTAAAACTAAAACTAAAACTAAAACTAAAACTAAAACTAAAACTAAAACTAAAACTAAAACTAAAACTAAAACTAAAACTAAAACTAAAACTAAAACTAAAACTAAAACTAAAACTAAAACTAAAACTAAAACTAAAACTAAAACTAAAACTAAAACTAAAACTAAAACTAAAACTAAAACTAAAACTAAAACTAAAACTAAAACTAAAACTAAAACTAAAACTAAAACTAAAACTAAAACTAAAACTAAAACTAAAACTAAAACTAAAACTAAAACTAAAACTAAAACTAAAACTAAAACTAAAACTAAAACTAAAAATAAAATTGAAACAAAAATTAAAAGTAAATTTAAAATTAATATTAAAATTAAAATAAAAATAAAATTGAAACAAAAATTAAAATTAAATTTAAAATTAATATTAATTGTTGTTGTTTTTTATTTCAGCTTAAAACCATACATTGACTAAACTACAATTGTAGCTTAACCAACAGAGGAAAAGAATGTTTGTCAAATTTATTTGGGCAAAGCCCTATAGACTGCAAGATGGTTGGATGGACGCACGTTTCGGAATTACCACATTCCTCATCAGCATCCTCTACTTGCAGCAAAACTATCAACCAATTATCAGAATAAATTCAGGCAGTTTATTAAACCCAACAAAAACCACACTTGAACCCTCCGAAAAAAGGTTTTACATTGATAGCCGGCTTATGCCGAAATAAATTCGAAACAAACATATCTCTTTTAAAGAACAAAACCAACAATAACAAAACAAAACAAATGGATTAATATTAATATTAAACTTAAAATTTAAGTTGAAATTAAAATTAAATGTCATTTCATTTCTTTATTGAATCTATGAAAAAAAATAAAATTCAAATTGAAATAAAATTTAATTTCAAAATTAAAATTAAATTTAAATTAAAAGTAATATTACAATTAACATCAAAATAAAAATTAAATATCAAATTAAAATTAATACTAAAACTAAAATTAATTTCAAAATTAAAATTAAATTAAAAACAATTAAAAAAATAAATTTTAAAACAACGATAAAACATAATATATTTAAATCTTTAATTTAAATCTTGAAATTAAAATTAAATTGATTAAAATAAAATTATTTAACTTGTATAAATTTTATTTATTAATTTATTCCCACATCCCGATTGGAATCCCTAACTTCTTCTCAATTTAATTTGCTTTGGTTTAAGAAATGAAGAATATGAAATGACGATTGTTTATGGTTTTGCTGTGTTAATGGTATTCCAACCAGTCGGATGTTTTTTTTCCAAATCTCAATCTTAGTGAAGCAGTAAACCAAGTATTGGTGTCCTTTAACAAAAAGCACTTAAGTCACTCTGTTTATGTTTCATATCTTTATTTGGTTCCGCATTTATTCCTCGACATTCAATGGGTTTTTGAGTGCCTTTGAATGCCAAACACCAGTGTAGTCTGTCTGTTACCTGTTGTATGGTAGCGAATCTTTTGAAATTGGAGGAGGACATTGTCTCACCAATCAGCCAATGTGTGTGTTCCCATTGTCTTTTGGTTTTGCGCCTGTTGAATATTTTGCATTCCTTTTGGACCTTTATTCCATCCTGAATGGGAATTGTTTCACGCGAAATGTTCATCCATTGTAGAGAGTTGTATGCAATGTATTCTGAATGACTTCATTAGGAGCGGGGTGAAGTGCGACGAAGGAGAGTCGAAAGATTATTTTAATTGTTGCATTGTATTTAAGACATGATGGAGAGATGATTATTTTGCGGTTAAATATTTGTTGTAAACTTTCCGCACGAAGAGAAAAAAAAACAATATGAAATAATTTACTTTATTATTAAGGAATTTTTTAAAGGACAAAAAATACAAAATTGCTTGGGTCAAACGAGGATATCGTTGCCATTAAGTCAGAGAGATTGCAAATGGAGGTTGTACCAGGGCTGTGGAGTCTGAAGATTTTGCTGGAGTCGGAATCGCAAAAATTTTGCTCGACTCCGACTAAACTAAATTTTTTAAAGCACTTCACTTTCTTGTAACTAAACAAGTTTTTGCGCAATTTAGTTTCCATTGTGCTATTCATTCGATCAATACACAGTATGACAGTAAATGAAAAGCAACTTCCAATTATGGAGATCATGTTATGTTTCCTAGAATGTTAGACTAGCAGATGGGCTGAATCGATCAATTTTAATGCCCACCACCATAACACTTTATTTAAAATATTTCGCACAATCGTTTTTATTTTTTGCACTTTATTTTAACACCATATACCTATATACATAAGTCGAATATTGGCAGAAAATTGTTTAAAAAATTTATTTCTATAGAATGTTTTTTCAAAAATTTATTTCTATAGAAAATTTTTTAAAAAAATTATTTCTTTAGAAAATTTTGTCAACATTTTATTTCTATAGAAAATTTTATAAAAAATTTATTTCTATAAAATGTTTTGCCAAAATTTTATTTCTATAAAAAAATTTTGTCAAAATTTTATTTCTGTAGAAAATTTTTTCATAATTTTATTTCTATAGAAAATTTTGTAAAAGTTTTATTTCTATAGAAATTTTTTTCAAAATTTATTTCTATAGAAAATTTCGTCAAAATTTTATGTCTATAGAAAATTTTGTCAAAATTTTATTTCTATACAAAATTTTGTCAAAATTTTATTTCTATACAAAATTTTGTCAAAATTTTTTTCTATAGAAAATTTTTTCAAAATTTTATTACTATAGAAAATTTCATCAAAATTTTATTTCTATAGAAAAGTTAGTCAAAATTTTATTTCTAAAAAAAATTGTAAAAGTTTTATTTCTATAGAAAATTTTGTCAAAATTTTATTTCTATACAAAATTTTCTTTTTTACTATAGAAAATTTTTTCAAAATTTTATTTCTATAGAAATTTTTTTCAAAATTTTATTTCTATAGAAAATTTTGCCAAAATTTTATTTTTATAAACAATTTTATTTCAATAGAAAATTTTGTCAAAATTTTATTTCAATAGAAAGTTTTGCAAAAATTTTATTTTTATAAACAATTTTATTTCTATAGAATTTTTTTTCAAAATTTTATTTCTATAGAAAATTTTGTCAAAATTTTGTAAAAGTTTTATTTCTATAGAAAATATTGTAAAAGTTTTATTTCTATAGATTTTTTTTTCAAAATTTTATTTCTATAGAAAATTTAGTCAAAATTTTATTTCCCAAGAAAATTTTGTAAAACTTTTATTTCTATAGAAAATTTTGTCAAAATTTTATTTCTATAGAAAATTTTTTCAAAATTTTATTTCTAGAGAAAATTTAGTCAAAATTTTATTTCTAAAGAAAATTTTGTCAAAATTTTATTTCTATAGAAAATTTTTTCAAAATTTTATTTCTATAGAAAATTTTTTCAAAATTTTATTTCTATAGAAAATTTTTTCAAAATTTTATTTCTATAGAAAATTTTTTCAAAATTTTATTTCTATAGAAAATTTTTTCAAAATTGTATTTCTATAGAAAATTTTTTCAAAATTGTATTTCTATAGAAAATTTTGTCAACATTGTATTTCTATAGAAAATTTTGTAAAAGTTTTATTTCTATAGAAAATTTTGTAAAAGTTTTATTTCTATAGAAAATGTTGTCAAAATTTTATTTCTATAGAAAATTTCGTCAAAATTTTATTTCTATAGAAGATTTTGTAAAAGTTTTAGTTCTATAGAAAATTTTGTCAAAATTTTATTTTTATAAACAATTTTATTTCAATAGAAAATTTTGTCAACATTTTATTTCAATAGAAAATTTTATAAAAGTTTTATTTCTATAGAAAATTTTGTCAAAATTTTATTTCTATAGAAAATTTTTTCAAAATTTTATTTCTATAGAAAATTTTTTCAAAATTGTATTTCTATAGAAAATTTTGTCAACATTGTATTTCTATAGAAAATTTTGTAAAAGTTTTATTTCTATAGAAAATTTTGTAAAAGTTTTATTTCTATAGAAAATGTTGTCAAAATTTCATTTCTATAGAAAATTTCGTCAAAATTTTATTTCTATAGAAAATTTTGTAAAAGTTTTATTTCTATAGAAAATTTTGCCAAAACTTTATTTCTATAGAAAATTTTGTCAAAATTTTATTTTTATAAACAATTTTATTTCAATAGAAAATTTTGTCAACATTTTATTTCAATAGAAAATTTTGTAAAAGTTTTATTTCTATAGAAAATTTTGTAAAAGTTTTATTTCTATAGAAAATTTTTTCAAAATTTTATTACTATAGATTTTTTTTCAAAATTTTATTACTATAGAATTTTTTTCATAATTTTATTTCTATAGAAAATTTTGTCCAATTTTTATTTCTATAGAAAATTTGGTCAAAATTTTAATTTTATAAACAATTTTATTTCTATAGAAAATTTTGACCAAATTTTATTTCTATAGAAAATTTTTTCAACATTTTATTTCTATAGAAAATTCTGTCAACATTTTATTTCAATAGAAAATTTTGTAAAAATTTTTTCTATAGAAAATTTTGTCAAAATTTTATTTCTATAGAATTTTTTTTTTTTAAATGTCCTTCGTTTTTGTTGACCTGTTGTTCTAATTTATTTTATTATTATTTTGGCTTGAGGTCCTTTTAATAAAAAATCCTTTTTACGATTTTTGATTACTTGTTAACTTTATTCTCCAATATTTCGACTAACATCGTTAGTCTTCGACGGGGATATTAAAGTATTTTTAGGAAATAATCAAAAAATTGTAGAGAGTGATTACGTCTGTTTTTTTAGAAAATTTTTTTCAAAATTTTATTACTATAGAACATTTTTTTCAAAATTTTATTTCTATAGAAACTTTTCTCAAAATTTTATTTCTATAGAAAATTTTGTCAAAATTTTATTTCTATAGAAAATTTTGTCAAAATTTTATTTTTATAAACAATTTTATTTCTATAGAAATTTTTTTCAAAATTTTATTTCTATAGAAATTTTTGTCAAAATTTTATTTCAATAGAAAATTTTGTCAAAATTTTATTTTAATAGAAAATTTTGTAAAAGTTTTTTTCTATAGAAAATTTTGTAAAAATTTTATTTTTATAAAGAATTTTATTTCTATAGAAATTTTTTCAAAATTTTATTCCTATAGAAATTTTTTTCAAAATTGTATTTCTATAGAAAATTTTTTCAAAATTATAGTTCTATAGAAAAATTTGTCAAAATTTTATTTCAATAGAAAATTTTGTAAAAGTTTTATTTTTATAGAATTTTTTTTTAAATTTTATTTCTATGGAAAAAATTTTCAAAATTATATTTCTATAGAAAGTTTTCTAAAAATTTTATTTCAATTTTTCTATAGAAAATTTTGTAAATCCACCGCTTAAAAACTTTTTGGTGTTCGGTCGAAGCAGGAATCGAACCCACGACCTGGTGTATGCAAGGCGGGCATGCTAACCATTGCACCACGGTGGCTCCCAAGGCTGCTGGTATCTACTCATATTGTGATGGGTATTTATGTTATATCATTATTTTATTTATTAAACATAGGACCGACATTGCCTTAAATTTGAAATATAGAGTTCGATTGGAATCAAATGTGAAATTAAGATTTTTTGCACACATAATAGAACTACAAATTAGTGGCATTAAAATGAAATTTAATTATATTACCCGGAGTCGGAGTCGAGGCTGATGAGCAATAGTGGAGTCGCAGTCGAGCAAAATTGGTTCGACTCCACAGCCCTGGATTGAACAATGCAAAATATTTGACCGATTAAATTTTGAATTGAAAAAGACATATTATAGAAGAAGCAGTTTTTTTTTCAATTTTGTCCAAATAGACGCCCAGGCGTTCGGCCCAAAATCAACTAGAGGTGGGATAAAATAATTGAAAAGGGTTCAATTGAAGAAAAACGAACTTTCAAATTTTTCATTGTAATGAACTTCCAAGGCATAGCAACTAAAGGAAAACAAAGATCCGAAAATTACATCTTTTAATCCTAAGATCAGCCCATTTAAAAATCATTGGAGATAATCCAAATTTGTACTACTTCCACATCACAAGTCGGAGATCCAAACAGCTTATTATTGGGGATTTATGACTTGACAATTTAAAGAGTTTCCTGAGCGGAACATCCTTGGAAAAAATTGACCAAAAATAATTCCCCCTCAAAGCCCTCTATACCAAATTAGTTCGCTCATTGCCTCTTAATCACTAAATTCTCTTTTAACAACAATTGTTACTTCCCCTTCTGAGTTGACTATAAGAATTGGAAGCATATCACAAAATTTTCTTTTTATTTATTTGATTATTATTTTTTTTTTTTCATTTTCTTTAATGTCTTTTTGCAGTCCATTTACAATTTTATAGCCTTTTTAACGCTGATTTAATTTATTTTGCACTTAATTTGTGTATAACTTCACATAAAATTTAATGTTTGTTTTTTTGTTCAGTTTTATTTTCATATACATACATGTTTAATAATACCCAATACATGTGCAGATATATTTTAATTGCATTTGTTTTTCGAGTATATTACTAGAGCGGGCCCTGTTTATTTAATGGGAAAATTTTTATGGAAAGTTAAGTCGTTTTCAAGTAAATCATTCGTTTAATTATCGACTGCATTTTACAACCAAGGAACACTTGAAAATTTACTACTTCATAATACCAACGCAATGCGACAATGTGATTGTCTTCGCAAAATATTAACTCAACTCAACTTAAATAGGTAGGTAATTCAAAAGTCGTCTTTTCTTGATGATTTCCACACAGAAAAAAAGTAAACTGTTTTATGAAAAAAAAGAAGGTACCTTGTGCGAAAATTGAACTAAATTATACTCCACTTTTTGAGATTTCCACAATGCAGGGTCGTGCGATGAAACCCAGTTACGATCAAACACCAAAAAGTTTTTCAGCGGTGGATTATCCCCTGGCTGGGGACATTTCTGAGTGTTTCAAAGCTTCTCTAGGTGGTTTCACTGCAATGTGGAACGCCGTTCGGACTCGGCTATAAAAAGGAGGTACCTTGTCATTGAGCTTAGCATAGAATCGGGCAGCATTCAGTGATAAGAGAGAAGTTCACCACTGTGGTATCAAAATGGACTGAAGTCCAAGTGAGCCTGAAATATCGGGCTGCCATTATACCTAACCTAACTTGAGATATGTTTTTTTTTTAAATGAAGTGTCTTTACATCGGCTCGTAGGCGCCCAAAACTATACTCTATAAATATAACTGATTGACTGTATGCATTGCTTGTGGGCGATAATTGATAATAACAACTACGTAGCCCAATGGATATAGTGGAATTGAGAAGGATGTGAGGGAAGATGCAAATAGCCAGAAAATTAAAAAAAAAATCCTGTAGTGCAGTTTCTCTCCGCACAGAAAAAAATTTTACCAAAATATTTCCAATTAAAATTTTAATTGAATTTTCAAAAATATTCAAATAAAACATTAATTTGGTTCAAAAAGTTTTTTTTAATTAAAAACAAATCAATCACAAAAATTAATAGTATCAATTGACTTCAGTGTCTGATACTATCATTTCTGTAATTGAAGACATTTCAATTAAAATCAATTAATTTCGTGATTAAATCAAAAAATAAATTTTTTGTGTTCAGATGTGTTCACAATTTGTATGCCCTACGCCACACTGTGAAACAGGCTATTATAAGTTAGTGCATATGTTTGCAACACCCAGAAGTAGACGAGGTAGACATATGGTGTCTTTGGTAATATAGCTCAGGGTCGGCCTTTGAGTCGATCTAGCCATGTCCGTTTGCCTGTGAACACATTTTTGTGATCAAAGTCTAGGTCGCAATTTTAGTCCAATCGACTTCAAATTTGACACTAGTATGTGTTTTAGATTAGAATAGAACCCTATTGATTTTGAAATAAATCGGTTCAGATTTAGATATAGCTCCCATATATACCTTTCGTCCGATTTACACTAATATAAGCCCAGAGGTCAAATTTGTAATCATATTTAACTGAAAGTTTGCACAGGGAGTAGAATTCACATTGTATCTGTATATGCCCAATTTGGTTAGAATCGGTTCAAATTTAGATATAGCTCTCATATATATGTTTTTCTGATTTCGGCAAATTTGGCCAAAATATTGCTGTTGCAATCACGCTACAGTCTTCAATAATGAGACAATGGTGCTGAAATTTTGCACAAACTCGTCTTTTGTCTGCAGGCAGGCCAAGTTCGAAGATGGGCTATATCGGTCCAGGGTTTGATATAGTCCCCATATAAACCGACCTCCCGATTTGGGGTCTTGGGCTTATAGAAACCGTAGTTTTTATCCAATTCGCCTGAAATTGGAAATCTACACTAAAAAAAAGTGAACTCTCTCTCTTCACTAAAGCCAATTTAACTTTCGTTTAGTTCATGGAATTATTATGTTTGGAGAAAGTTTCCTCTACTCTAATAATTTTTTGCGTACGTTAGTTAAATTAACTAAAACCGAGGAAAAAAATATACACAAATGAAGGATAAAGATTAACTAAATTCGTGTCTTCCACAAAATAGTTCAATATTTCTTTAAATTTGTAAATTCTACTACAAATACGTTCATCATGAACTTCGTATGTCACTAAATACATTCTTGCAATTTTGAACTCCAATTTTTTTCTTCAAACTACAAAATTTTCTTTAACAAGTAAAAAAACTTAATTATGTCTAACAAATTTTCTTGAATTTGTCGAAAAATATTTACTTATTTTTATGACACCGGCGTGATGCCAGCGTTTGTTATACTGTTTAGTTAAAATTTTCTAAAAATATTCAACATTTTCTAAAATTAACCGAAATTTTTCTTCCTGGTGGGTTCACTGTTTTTTCAGTGTAGAGGTGTTTTAGGACCATAAAGGGGTGTGCAAAAAATGGTGAGTATCGGTCCATGTTTTGGTATAGACCCCATATGGACCGATCTCATGATTTTACTTCTTGGGGTTATAGAAATCGTAGTTTTTATCCAATTTGCCTGAAATTAGAAATCTAAAAGTACTCTAGGACCATAAAGAGGTGTGCCAAAAATTGTGAGTATCGATATTACATCTTTGGCCGATTTGCCTGAAATTGTAAATATACTGGATTTTTAGACTCGAAAAACCGTGTATCGGATTTAGTTTTTATCGGTCCATTTTTTTGGTAAAGCCTCCATATAGACCGATTTCACTTCTTGAGGGTATAGAAGGCGAACTGATCATGAAAATTGCTTGAAACTGAATGTAATTGTTTTTTTACTTTTCAGATTTTACTTAAATAATGGGGGTGAAAATCTACAGATTTTATATTTCAAATCAAGGCGTTATTTCATCCCTTTCTTGCACACTTACACACAAAAATTTTTTTTCTGATTCAATCACCAAATTAATTGATCCAATTAAATTTTTAATTGAAATGTCTTCAATCACGAAAATGATAGTATCAATCACAGTTTTAATTGGGCATAGAAAAAATTCTTGATTAAAAAATTAATTGATTTTTTTCAGCAAATTTCAATTAATTTTTTAATTGATTCATTCAAAATTTTAATTGATGTTGATTGCAAAACTCAATTAATTTATTAATTAAAAAAGGTAACTATTTTTAATTACTTTCTGAATTGGTTTAGAGTTTTTATTTGGATTAACAAATGGTTGTTTGAAATACATTTTTAATTAAATATTAAAAAAAAAATCAGCACTTTTTTTTAACTGAATTAGTCTTCCGAATTTGTTTAAAATGTTAATTGTATCAATTAATTTTTTAATTAAAAATTTTAAAATTTTCAATCATTGACTTAATTAACTTAATGTTTCTATCATGATTAAAAAGTTAATTGTATCAATTAATTTATTAATTGAAAAAAATTTCAACTTCAATTAACTTTTTAATTGGAAATATTTTGCTGATATTTTTTTCTGTGTACAAGAGATGTTAATCATTCCACTAAAACTCAAACAAAAATGGTCCAGAATCTGATATAGTCTTCATAGGTAAAATCTTTAAATTTATCTTCGGGAAATGTCTGATTGAACTGCTCTGCTTGGGAGAATATTTCCTCCCTGAAATTTCAAAGGAAACTATAATATTTGATTCATGGTGGTGGGTATTAAAGATTTGGCCCGACCGAACTTACTGCTGTTTATACTTGTTTTTACTAACATTTTGTTCCACCCCTGGGTATTAACAGACTTCAATTTTAATGCTTATATGCAAAACAATTTATTGACAGTTTATCGAATGGATTTATATGGTAAAAGTAGGCTTGAAGTTTTCTTTAGCTTTTTTGCATATACGTTTAAGTCTATAGAAGTCTGACAAATTTTGTCCAGATCGAGTCAGATTTAAATATATGTACATATATGGGAACAATAACCTTTATATACACATTTGACGAATGTGATATGGTGTCGAAAATGTGGATCTATAAAGTAGTGCAGTCGGCTACGTCCGACTTTAGACTTTCCTTACTTGTTTCAATGTTATTTAATGAACATCTTGCAACAGTTATGCCTCCTTTGTTTGAATTTGCAAAAATATTGAATCTGATATTTTTGGAAATCGGGTATGAGTATCGTGAATGTCCTTCAATGCGCATTGATGTCCATATTTTGTTAAAGCCCCTATACATATGTACATTTAGCCCGATCCTCAGTTTCTCTTCTGGTCTAATTTTAAATTCAGAACTTGAATTTATTAAAGAACTATACCTAATTATTTAAATTCTTCGTGGAGGTTAAATGAGCTTAGTCTTGTCTGGTCTTAAACTGAGAATATAGTTTAAGACTAGACATTGTAATAAACAAGTAAGAAAGTCTAAAGTCGGGCGGGGCCAACTATATTATACCCTGCACCACTTTGTAAATCAAAATTTTCGATACCATATCACATCCGTCAAATGTGTTGGGGGCTATATATAAAGGTTTGTCCCAAATACATACATTTAAATATCACTCGATCTGGACAGAATTTGATAGACTTCTACAAAATCTATAGACTCAAAATTTAAGTCGGCTAATGCACTGGGGTGGAACACAATGTTAGTAAAATAATATGGGAAACGTTTAAATCTGAAGCAATTTAAAGGAAACTTCAAAAAATTTTATTTATGACTTGTCGCTCGATATATATGTATTAGAAGTTTAGGAAAATTAGAGTCATTTTTACAACTTTTCGACTAAGCAGTGGCGATTTTACAAGCAAAATGTTGGTATTTTGACCATTTTTGTCGAAATCAGAAAAACATATATATGGGAGCTATATCTAAATCTGAACCGATTTCAACCAAATTTGGCACGCATAGCTACAATGCTAATTCTACTCCCTGTGCAAAATTTCAACTAAATCGGAGCAAAAAATTGGCCTCTGTGGTCATATGAGTGTAAATCGGCCGAAAGCTATATATTGGAGCTATATCTAAATCTGAACCGATTTCAACCAAATTTGGCACACATAGCTACAATGCTAATTCTACTCCCTGTGCAAAATTTCAACTAAATCGGAGCAAAAAATTGGCCTCTGTGGTCATATGAGTGTAAATCGGGCTAAAGCTATATATGGGAGCTATATCTAAATCTGAACCGATTTCAACCAAATTTGGCACGCATAGCTACAATGCTAATTCTACTCCCTGTGCAAAATTTCAACCAAATTGGGCTAAAACTCTGGTTTCTGGGACCGTATTAGTCCATATCGGGCGAAAGATATATATGGGAGCTATATCTAAATCTGAACCGATTTCAATAAAATTTAGCACACTTGACTATAGTACTAATTGTTCTTCTTGTGCAAAATTTTAAGCAAATTAGGGTAAAACTCTGGCTTCTGGGGCCATATAAGTCCATATCGGGCGAAATATATATATGGGAGCTATATCTAAATCTGAACCGATTTCTTCCAAAATCAATAGGGATCTATTCTGAACCAAAACACTTACTTGTGCCAAATTTGAAGTCGATTGGACTAAAAGTGCGGCCTAGACTTTGATTACAAAAATGTGTTCACGGACAGACGGACATGGCTATATCGACTCAGGAGCCCACCCTGAGCATTTTTGCCAAAGACACCATGTGTCTATCTCGTCTCCTTCTGGGTGTTGCAAACATATGCACTAACTTATAATACCCTGTTCCACAGTGTGGAGCAGGGTATAAAAATTGAATAAACCATATTCCCCGAAAACAACTGAACAAAAACTATTTATCGACTGTATTTCGCACAAAATATGATTTGCATTGTAATCATCAACGCACTGTACCACCATTGGAATTGTAAAAAATGGCAAAAAATGAGCAGTGCATCCCACAGATACGTATATTCGAAAACAAAATAAATCGGATAACAATTATCTTCAAAAGTGTATGTGTGTGTGAGTGCATATTGCTTTATTTGTTTAAAGTAGATTGCAAGTAGCATACAAATGAGTTGGGGAAAACACCTTATTACACCTTGTACATTCCTTCCCCCACAACACAACGGTCACACATCATTCCATTTATCATGCTTGCTATCGCATCATTTGTGCGTGAGTGTTTGTGTTGTGCCTCCTGCCGCCGTCCTCGTAGCATAGTTGTCGCACGTAAAAAAACGTTGCAGGGGATTTACATTAATTTATTTTTGTTTTTGAAAAAAAAACCCCGATGAGTCATCACATCACCATCTACAACAAGAAGAACAAGAAATGGTACCACAGCAACAGCAGCATAAAACACAAGACTCTAGGTGTAGGTAGCAGCAACTTCTCAACACCAGCAACATAGCAATCGAAAGAACTGCTACAAACATGCGGTTCTTAATCTGAAATCTCTCTGAAATAAACAAACATTTTCACTCAAAATAGGATTTCTCGCTCTCTAGCTTGTAATTTCTGCAATAAAGGCGCCAAAAATATTTACTCTTAATCGTCATTAAGCTCTTTACACTGGGAGTTTCTAGATTTTCTCTTTAACCCCTTAAGAGTGACATCATACAGGAAATTTTAAAAAATCACTCCCTCATTTCAAAGATACCATAGCCCATACATTTTCTAGCATAACGAAATATTGTTGCATGCTATACATTTATGTACATTTGTATATAGCATGACTTTAATTTGTGTGTTTACTCTGTTCACATGTTTCCAATTAGCATTCCGTACTCTCTGTGCCACACTGACAATATACTTGTGCTCTATCTTCTTCTTCTTCCTCCTCCATGATTTTTTGCCATGTCATTTTGACATTTAGTGTATATTTTTTATTCTATTTTATGCTTCTTTCTGTTTCATCGCTTTTGGCTTTCCCTCATAGCGTGCCAGAGAACATGTTCCTTGACGCGCACTGACAGGGATGCCACCCCATGTAAAAATCATGTCTACGAAGTGACACAAAAACAGACATTCACTATACAAAATGCTACACCATTTTAACCTTGGACAGTCATCCTTATTTTTTGTACACTAACGTCATCCTTCGTCATTTTGACTACGGCTTATTTCAAGATGCTATAATTTGCACTGTGAGCAAAAATGTGAACCAAAATTGAATTTATTTTCTTATTCATTTTGTTTTTAATTAGTATACAACAAAAATTCATAAAATATTTGCATTTGTATAACTTAAATTTATCATTTCCCAATCGACTAAAATGCATTTTAGATCGAAAATGAAATTACGCGTCGTCATTTTGACACAAAAAATCATTTGGAAACAAAAAATCAATTAATTTTAGAAATAAATTATATTAACTATTTTATCTCTACTTCATCTAAAATTGTTCCTAATGATTGACTTTTCAGTGAAGCAACCGGTGTGTACTTACTATCGGAAATCTTCTTTGCATATTTTCAGGTAAAACAAGCATCCGGTTGTGAAAAGGCTAGTGTGCTTACAAAAGTAGTATTCGACGCCCAAATTCGATTATTTTTCAGTGTCCGTTCAAAAGTGGAAAAAAATTATGGTATTTAGTAGCACAAAAGTGTCACCACCTCATTTGTAATATCTTAATTTTTCTAAATTAACCTAGACTTTCATACAGGATTGCTTCATTTGTTTAAGTGTAGAGTCTGAAGTTGTCGTGTTTGCATAAATATGTAAGTCGATAGACCAATATCCCGATTATTATTGCTATACTGACAAATCTTACAAATAAACACTCGAAAATAAAATTATTTTATATTTATTTCGAAATGTTGAAATTGCTTTAACATAATGGCAGAGTGGTGAAAATGGTCCTCATGATTGTGGTAAGAAATTCTTCCATTATTCATGCGAATCGTTGCATATTTTCTCAGGTTTCGTAGCGAAAATTGGTAATTTTGCAATTTCCCAATCACTCTCTTGTCATTCTTGTTTTTGTAATAAGGAAAATACACCCTCAAAAAATCGCATATACCCCAAACACATTTTGCTTCAAGCATCAGCGTTGCCAATTTAGTTTTTTTCCCTCTAGATTTGGCTTTTTTTGAAGACGTTTAGCGGGAAAAAAAATGCATTTAGCTTTTAGCTTTTTTTCTGGCTTTTTTTCATGACCCTTTTAGCTATTTTTGGCTTTTTTAGTTTCGACATGTTCCAATTGAAATAGGGTTAAAACTTCGTTTTTATCAAAGTCTTGCTGCCAGAATAAGGTTTTCCACATATTTCAAAGATCAATTGAAGCCTTAATAATTATTCCAGCCATTATGCGGGCATTTTTGCAGCAAATACACCTTGTGGTAAAGTCTTTTCCTCGTATTCATAAAAGTTATCGTGAACTTTAAGTCTACTATTACTATACAAATTCCTTATATAAACTGTCAGTAAATTATTAGGAATAAAAGCAATTGACTCGTTTATCCTTTTTATGTTATTATAATACGTATTCTAAAGTTATTATATTACTAAATTAAAATAGTAGATGTGAATTGCTTTGTACACTGAAAAAATATTGTCGTGAGGCCAAAGATTTCATGTCTTTAAAATACGAACGCGAATTTTGGTTATAATAGCATTTGTGCATTTCTCTTATGTAAACTGCTTCCCTTGTCCAAAAGCCGATAAAATCGTTTTGTCCTTATAGTTAAGTGATTCAACTTAAAAATGGGTATCTTTTCATGAAAGAAGGCTAGGGTAAATTCTAAAAAATTCTTAAAATTAATTAAATGGTCTTTAAATTTGTGGAGTTTTATTATCTTGACCACAAACCAAAATAGCGTTAAAAAATAGAAGAGGTTTTTCAACATTTTATTTTAAAAACGTATACACAGAATAATTTCTACTTAAATTCGAGTCTGAATTTGGAAATTTAAGTTATCGTTAACACGTTTTTAAAGCACTGTTATAGCTCATGAAGAAAAAGCTGAAAAAGCGAATAAATTCAAAATTGACACGGAATCAATACAAAAATCATTAGTGTACAAAATCTTTGGAACCGAACATAGAAATAATTAAGGAAATAAAGTTTTGAATGTGGTATTATTTTTTTTAACATCAAAAAATGCAATAAAAAAAATTCGTAGTGATAGGATCAAAACAAATCTGCTATTTATTAATGGAATGGATTTACATTTACGAAAATTGGACAACAATAGGTTTGTATGGGAAATTTTCGAATAAAAGTTATTCAGTATAAACTTGCAAGACAGTTAGAATGGGTTTTATTCTCTTGGGTAATATTAGGAGAAGTGTACACGATCACGAATTTATCATTAATTCAGTTAAAACGAAATATAATGATATTTTCTAATGCAGTTCTATGTGACATTGGACTTGTGGATGAATAACTAGCTGATAATTGCAAGTTTACCGGGAAAAAAGTTTTTACTAGGAAATATAAATGAAGGACTTCCAGTAAAAATTTGTACGCAAACAGAGCTAATATGACTTAGATTTTCTTACAGTCTCACAGAAATGGAAATAAAATGAATACAATTAAAATAATATGCATTTTAAATGAAATAAAGCCTTTAAGTTTGTTAAATTTCAATCAAAAATGGGACTTTTGATATAAAAAAGTTTAGCTTTTTTCTAGCTATTTTTTAACATTTTTTAGCTTTTTTTGGACAAATCTAGCGGTTTTTGGTGAAACAATTCTGGCAACGCTGTCAAGCATATATATTTTCTGGATTGGTCCAAACAAAATATTGTTTGTATTGTTCAAACATATTATGTTTCACCTTACATTGGTAGAAACTATTTTAATGAAATTTTCTTTGAGTGGTTATATTTTTAAGGCGCCAATTCTAAACACATATATGTTTATAGGTTATTTCTAAATTAATATATGTTTGCATCTAAGCATATTATATTTACAAACATTTTATTTCCCAAACATAATATGTTCTAACATATTAACATATATGTCCCAAACATATTATGCTAGTTTATGAACATTATATGCTTCCACTTAAAAATATTATTTGAACATAATAATTTGCTTTCCAAACATATAATTTTTACATCCAAACATATGAAAAACAGTCTTTTTCGTCCGTGTACCTTCAAGTTAAGAACAACTGAATTCAATGGGAACCTATTACTTACTTACTTATCACCAATGTACTATTTCATAATTTTTGCAGCACAGCGAGTAGTTATGCTAGAATTTTTTCTTGCTCTAAATATTAATCTAATATACCACTATATAAATATTTTTTCTCTTTTTAGGTAAGTGAAACTTGACAGAAAAACAAGAAAAAGGGCAATGCACACAGACACAGCTCTCCACACTTTTAACGGTAAGATGTAATATTTAATCATAAGAATTGTCTATGAAAGCGGTCCGCCATAAATGCTTTTTCCATCCGGGTAATATAATCAGTTATGCACGGCTGCGTTGAAGCCGTAGCGAAGTCAACTTGAACTTGAGGATTATCCATTGCCGTATTTAGGCCACATTAGCCAGTGACAAATATACAATGGAAAATCGTACATAGGTTATCAAATTCTGTGGGGAGGGATATTTATCCTGGAGGGGGCTAAGGCCTCCTCCGGTGGCAAAAAAGTGTGGAAGTTCTTCCTGAGTCATTACCTTTAATGTACATCTAATAATGCTCATCTTGTGATGGTCTGATCGTTCTTGAGATTCGACTGATCATGCATCGTTTGTCACGAAACTTCTTGGGTTTGTGCTTATGCACTATCAAACTTTATTCTGAAATGCATTTACATTTCCAAAAAAAGTGTGATTTAGATCACATTAGGTGGTCTTATGGTCGCGACATTCTGCGAGGCACAAGGACATGGCTTATTAAAACGTACATGCGACTGCATTCGCTGGTAGCCATCCAAGGAGGAGATATATAATACACTGCTTATAGACGCTCTTTGTTCTCGCTCTTACTTAAAAAGGTGCGTCGAATCACCGGCCGATATTGCACTGAAGGAAGAGTTTTCTTTTTAGACAAGCAAAGTATTTTTTGTTTTAACGCTACAAAATTTTTGTTAAGGCAAATAAACAAGATTAAAGATAATCATCCAATAGCTTATAATAAATTCGGGTATATTTGTTCTTTAAAAAAATACCTTACATGAAATGGAAATTTGGTTTGTCTAAAATTTTTCTACAGTAAATTTCTTCGAAAACTCTGAATGCACAAAATTTTCTTTAAGATTAAAGATAATCATCCAATAGCTTATAATAAGTTTGGGTATATTTGCTCTTAACGAAAATACTTTATATGAAAGGGGAATTTCGTTTATCTAAAATTTTGTTCCCGAGGAAAGTATTTTTTTTGCGTTTTCTTTCCATTTTTCCACAGTAAATTTCTTTAAAAACTTGGAATGTACAGTGAAACCGCCATACTTGATAAAGTGACTTTATTCATTAATTTATTTTTATATTATTTATTTATAACTTAAAGGGAAATGATTTAAAGCAATATTTAACAATTTATTTTTGTTTTAAAGAATTTTTAAAGAAAACAATTAACAAAGAAAAACACATTTTTTTGTCAAAATTCGGTTTTATTATTCAACATAGTTGCCTTCAAGAGCGATACAACGATTATAACGACCTTCCAATTTTCCAATTGACACCATTTTGGTAGTACTCCTTCGGTTTTGCCTCAAAATATGCTTCAGTTTCGGCGATCACCTCTTCAATGCAGCCAAAGTTTTTCCCTGCGAGCATCCTTTTGAGGTCTGAGAACAAGAAAAAGTCGCTGGAGGCCAGATCTGCAGAATACGGTGGGTGGGGAAGAAATTCGAAGCCCAATTCATGAATTTTTGCCATCGTTCTCAATGCCTTGTGGCACGGTGCGTTGTCTTGGTGAAACAACACGTTTTTCTTCTTCATATGGGGCCGTTTTGCCGCGATTTCGACCTTCAACTGCTTCAATAAAGCCATATAATAGTCACTGTTGATGGTTTTTCCCTTCTCAAGATAATCGATAAAAATTATTTCATGCGCATCCCAAAAAAACAGAGGCCATTACTTTGCCAGCGGACTTTTGAGTCTTTCCACGCTTCGGAGACGGTTCACCGGTCGCTGTCCACTCAGCCGACTGTCGATTGGACTCAGAAGTGTAGTGATGGAGCCATGTTACATCCATTTTCACATATCGACGGAAAAACTAGGGTGTATTACGAGTTAACAGCTGTAAACACCGCTCAGAATCATCGACACGTTGTTGTTTTTGGTCAAATGTGAGCTCGCACGGCACCCATTTTGCACAGAGCTTCCGCATATCCAAATATTGATGAATGATATAACCAACACGTTCCTTTGATATCTTTAAGGCCTCTGCTATCTCGATCAACTTCATTTTACGGTCCTTCGAAATCATTTTGTGTTTTTTTTTATGTTTTCGTCGGTAACCACCTCTTTCGGGCGTCCACTGCGTTCACCGTCCTTCGTGCTCATTTCACCACGCTTGAATTTTGCATACCAATCAATTATTGTTGATTTCCCTGGGGCAAAGTCCGCAAACTCATTATCAATCCAAGTTTTTGCTTCCACCGCATTTTTTCCCTTCAGAAAACAGTATTTTATCAAAACACGAAATTCCTTTTTTTCCGTTTTTTCACAATAACAAAAGTTGCTTCACAAAAGACGCTTTATCTCACAAACTAATTGACTTACAGACGTCAAATTTTTACACGAACCATTTGTAGGTTGGTATTATATAAAAATAATATGCATTTAATACTAGCGACGCCATCTATATTTCAGACCGGGGACTTATCAGCCAACCTGTTAATTTTTACGTTAACATTGGCCTTTTGATGTGAAAATCTTAAAACCTATAAACAATTTTAAAATTATATGTGGGCAACCCTAATCGCACATATGGATGGCAAGGCAAAAACAGCCACCATAACGGACAACGATAATAACGACAACAACAACAAAATAACATAACACACAGATACAAACCAACACCAATAGGAAAAACACTGTTGATTTCTCAAAAACAAACAAAATACAGCAGATGCTTTATGTGGTTTGGTAAGGTGAGAGAGAGAGCATTTTGTCTGAATGGTGAGAAGAGACAACGGTACAAGTGGAAAAAATATCTAAAGGTGTTGGTGGAATTTGTGTCTCTCGCCATACAACTACGGGTCGGTCCTCTTTATCAAAGTCAAACGTCAAATTTCTCTAAGTCTAGTGTGTTGGTAGTAGTTTGTTGTTGTAGCACGACATACACGACGAGCAACAACAACAACAACAGATATGAATATGTGCACGTGTGTGAATGTTTTTCTGTTGTATTCGTCGCCAACGATTGTATGTAGATGAATTTTGAAGATAGAAACGTAAAAACGAAGTTTATGGAATTTAGTTATTTTTTTCGATTTTCAGTTAAGGCCCAAACGAACCAACATAAACGCGCTTTTGTAGACGTAACACCAACGAAAAGTAATAAAACAACCTTCGCAGTGAAGAAAATACATCGATTTAGAAAAAAATGTAATTGTTTTTCTATGGAGATTTCCATTTAGTAAAAATAAATAAACCACAAGTATTAATATTGAAAACAAGTGATATAAAAGAAAAATATTTCAAAACGACCACAGAAACAAACGTACATATGTAGGAGAAGAAGAATTCCGAAGAAACGATTACGACAATCCAAAACTAGAAACGTAACGCGAAGTCAAAGTCAAAGCAAACAAAAACCAACAAAAGAGGTGGTGGTGGTGGTCACCAGACGTGCTACCAGAAAAAGTGACGTGATGTAGTGAAACAAATTAGGCTGTGAAAACATACGTTTGTAGCCCCCCCCTGAAAGAAATTAGTAAATTGCGTTTTAAATCTAATCCCAGGTGTGCGTAAACTACATCCGCCCCCACGGAGCCCCCTCGAATTATAATTTAAATATTTTCCTTCTCCGTTTTGCAATATATTCTTTGTGAAAATATAACGTAAATCTAGACTAGTGAGAGCCATTGCAAAAAATAAACGCAATAAAATTTGATTTTATTTTGCATTAAGTTCAAGTACGTTCACATTTCGTGTGTTTTTTGCTTTCATTCATTCCCCGTTTCCAGTGGTGTCGTAAGTTAACGTGTTTATTTGTGTGTGTGCGTATGTTCGCGAATGTCTGACGTTTGGTTTTGGTAATCGTTTCTCTCTCTCTCTGTCGAATATCACTATTCACTCACCCACCCACCCTCACTCCTTCATAACAATGGAATAAAACAAAAACAAATTGTACAAGTGCTAGTCTACCGCCATTCTCCATAGTGTGCTGGGAACCCGTTACAAAGTGAATGTTCTTAATTCCCGTGGTGTTGTCAGTCGTATTTTTATTCTTCTTCTTCTTCCTCTATGTGTTCCATTTTATTATGGTACAAAGACAAAACAAAACACAACAAAATACATCGCCTTTGTCGGTCGTTTCCATCGTTGCATTTGTAAATAAGTGTTAAATAAACCCCAAAATCAATCTTTAACCCTTTCCTGCTTATTGTTCGTTAACAATATTGGGGTGTCAATGTATTTGTGAGGTGTTAATTGCAAAATTGTCTACACAAAACAAAAACAAAAAACCCTATTCTCCACAAAAAAAAAATAAAATAACAACACCGAGTTCAGAAAGATCGAAATTAACACCGATTTCATTGTTTAAAATTCGTGCAAAAGTGAAAAGTTCAACCATGTAAAATAGTGTGTGTGTGTCATATACGTGTGTGAAATTCCTTGGTTTCTTTGTATTCTTTTAGCTTTCCGCCTTTTATTGTGTTCCTTTGTTTTTGTAAACGTGGTCTTGGCTGTATGTCATTTTGTATTTCATTCGCATGACTGCAATCTGAGATACGATCAATGTTGTCATCTTTCATAGAAGAAAAAAATCGCTAAAATGATAGCGAAAAAATATGAAAGAAGAATATTGTTTGAAGTTTAAAATGTTAAATGGGAACAAATCCTTAAATAACTAAGTAATAGATGACCCATCGGTGTCAAACGCAGTCTGACAGTTCCCAAAATGAGGAATAAACGAAGAAAATAGGGGGAATTACAAATTCTCTCTGAGATTCGTTTTTACAATTTTTCTATTATATCCACAATTTTAACATTTTTGATACACCAGATGATTTATAATCAAATATTCGAAAGTTTATATTTGCACAAAAATTGTGACCAAAACCGCAAAATCGCAATATTTACTTTTGAAAAATTTTTCTTTTTACGAAAAACACAAAACGAAATGTCAGAAAATTCATTTGGGCTTCTTCAACATTTTCTGGTCGGAGAGCGATGGGTCATCTATTACTTAGTTATCTATGAACAAATCTACAAGCACAAGTTGTTAAAAATATACAAAATTTTTTTGAGTGTAGGAGAAGGGATTTTAAGTTTTAAGAAAATGTAAAGTAAAAAATTTGGCGGAAAAGCCTAGTTTTCGAGATATAGACATCTGAAAATCGGTATTTTTTGTTAATTCTGACAGCAATTTTTCATGAAATGAATAAAATTCCGTTTTTTTTTGCGTATTTGGAAAAAATAGTACATTTTAAGCAGAAAATATTACGTAAAAATTTTGTCGGAAGAGCGTAGTTTTCGAGATACCGACCCTTAAAAATTGGGTATAGGTGGCTGGCCTTTGGCCGGGGTTTGAAACTTTCTCCTATAGACAGAGTCCAAAGTGGGCTAACGCGAACCTGGGACCTCTCCGGGTCCATGTTATTCGAAATATATTACTTTTAGGTTGATTATGTGCGATGGATACTAAATCCAATATACGTGATAATAAAAACTTTAGGGGCCCGTAACTCCGAAAATAGGTCTTTCCGTCAAAAAGTGGTATAATACATTTTGTGCTTAGAATCGAAAAGTCTACACGCTGATAGAAAAATTGGACTAATCAGACCACTTGTACGAAGGTAGATTTAAGCCGTTAAATGTTTATATAGAGTAGTTGACACGAAATGTTACAAATTATTGGAGTGAAAATATTTTTTGTTGATTTAAATGAATAATTCGTGAAGTAATCAAAATATCAAACGTCACTATTGTAATTTACTGCTACGTTTGGCCCATTTTTCTGTGTAATGGCTTTCTAGTCATTTCCTAGAATGCCCGAAATTGGACAGCAACTGTGTGGACTGTAGTTTTTGTTAGTATTACACTGAAAAAAGTCGATAGTTAAACTAACGTTAAAATTTACTTATTTTTATTGCAAAAAAAAAAAATATTTATTTATTTGCATTTCCGAAATATTCCACAGCTCAATTAAATTTTAGGTATATATGAACTAAACGTGCGTATAAAGTTCAATGGCCGTACACATAAGTTCAGTATAAACAAAAGTGGAAGAATAAACTACTACATGGTTAAAATGTTTATGATTTGGTGCCAATGATTTTTTTCTTTATTTTTAGTTAATTTTTTTCTATGAGAGAGTGTAATTTCGTGAATTTCGGCTAAAAATAAAGACGGGTACTATGCTCGGTTTTCGAGTTGGAAATCACTTTATTTTTGCGATAACTTTTTCACAAACACTCAAAATTATAAATGAAAACAAATATATTCCTGTTAAATCTTAATCAAATCTAAATGGAAAAGACAATGCGTATCAATTGAGTTCACTATTTTAATAAAGTAACCGCGGAAATTTCAAAGCGAAAAGCGAACATAGTACCGCCCTTAAACCAGAACATGAAATGTTCATGGTTTTAACAAAGTTTTGTAAAAATCGCAAAGTGTGGAATAAAAATTCGATCAATTTTCGCACAACGTAGTTCATACTTCCAAAAAAATAGTTAACTTTTTTTCTGTGTACAAAAATTGACTTTCCGGCATTTTCACAATTTGGAAAAAAGTTTTTTCTATTTTTCACTTCTTTGTTAAAAACCAGTTTTAAACAATATTTCCAAAGATCCGTTAGTCCACTAGTTGAAAAATCATTTTTCTACTTTTGTATCACTAGTATGGACGTAATGAAGCTCGGGTGGAAATTGGACAATGCTTCAGGTACCCGACAGTGCATCCACATAACGTTCCGTACTCCATCACAGACGACGATACCGGCTACAAACTCCTCCTGCCTCACCCCAGTGTATACTTTTCACCTTCAAAGGGAGCCACCGTGTTAGCATGCCCGCCTTGCATACACAGGGTTATTGGTTCAATTCCAGTTTCGACCCAACACCAAAAATTTTTCAGCGGTGGATTATCGCCTCTCAGTAATGCCGGTGATATTTATTAGCGTTTCAAAGCTTCTCTAAGTGGTTTCACGGCATTGTGAAACGGCGTTCGGAGTCGGCTATAAAAAGGAGGACCTCCTTGTTATTGAGCAAAAAATATAAAATCGGGCAGCGCCCAGTTATAAGAGAGAAGTTCACCACCTGAAATATCGGGCTACCATTATATCTAACCTAACCCCAGTGCACCTCGGAACCGTTTCGCATTACTTCATGGTGGGCCCCTTCGTAGCTCATGTCCATGTGGAACTTTTTGCAGCCTTCCAGTGCTGACTATATTTTGGGGAGAGATACGACTGATTGCATTCTACAGTTCTCTGCGCCGTTCTGTCCTTCCACTACATTTGAAAAAGGTATGCTGAGCATCATCAACGATTTCTACTTTCTTGTGAATGCACTTACTCAGACTGCATTTCTCCCTATAGTATCAATATTGCCAGAAATAGCCATGAGCAGCATATGGGTTACTTCACCGAGCTTCCAGTCTCGCCATATTTGAATATCTGTTATAACCCGATATGTTTTCTCTCGTTGGATCTTCTTTGTAGGATTTGTCACCCCCTGTTGGTTGACAAGAAAAGACTTTTTCCGCTCAGTTGCCAGAATGTCTATTGGGACCATTCCCTGCTACAAAGCAATTTCAAAATATTATTCCGATAATGAGTCTCTCTTATCATAGTGCTCCCCGATTCCATGTTAAGCTCAATGACAAGGGACCTCCTTTTTATAGCCGAGTCCGAACGGCGTTCCACATAGCAGTGAAACCACTTAGAGAAGCTTTGAAACCCTCAGAAATGTCACCAGCATTACTGAGGTGGGATAATCCACCGCTGAAAAACTGTTTGGTGTTCGGTCGAAGCAGGAATCAAACCCACGACCTTGTGTATGTAAGGCGGAAGTACTAACCATTGCACCACGGTGGTATTTGGTAGGATCAAATTCTTACAAACCCAAGACAGACATCCTTTGTCAAAATGACGACGCCTAATTTCATCTTCGATCTAAAATGCATTTTAGTCGATTTGGAAATGATAAATTGAAGTTATACTAATTCAAACATTTTATGAATTGTTATATACTAAAAGCAAATTGAATAAAAAATAAACTCATAAATGAAAATTTTAGCGTTTTGAAATAGGCCGAAGGATGACGTTAGTGTACAAAAAAATAAGGATGGAACTCGACGTTTGAGAACCATTCAACCACCATCCGCAAAAAAAAAACTTTTTTCTAGTCTAACATTGTTTTTATTTTTGTAACTTGGTCTTCCTTTTGGAATTTGTAATGCGTCACTTATCGATTTTCAAAATAGGGGTGCAACATTTCACTGGACCAATATCATCCTGCACAAGCATTTCGCTGAACTCGCCAACAATGGGCGGTTGAGAATTTGTAGTGGACAGTTTTATTAAGGCTTTATTAAGGGAGCCACCATGGTGCAATGGTTAGCATGCCCGCCTTGCATACACAAGGTCGTGGGTTCGATTCCTGCTTCGACCGAACACCAAAAAGTTTTTCAGCGGTGGATTATCCCACCTCAGTAATGCTGGTGACATTTCTGAGGGTTTCAAAGCTTCTCTAAGTGGTTTCACTGGAATGTGAAACGCCGTTCGGACTCGGCTATAAAAAGGAGGTCCCTTGTCATTGAGCTTAACATGGAATCGGGCAGCACTCAGTGATAAGAGAGAAGTTAACCAATGTGGTATCACAATGGACTGAATAGTCTAAGTGAGCCTGATACATCGGGCTGCCACATAACCTAACCTAACCTTTATTAAGGCTTGCTTAAATTGGTATGTGGCAGTTTCTTTTCATGATATAAAAATACATTTTTTATTTACATTGTGATGTTTCAATAATCGTAAATTACGTGGAGTTCTTTCTTAAGAAAAAGTCGAAATTAGACTTTTTGAAAATTTTAAAAAAGTTGGAAAAGCCGGAATTTCCAGTTTTGAAAAATCGACTATGGTAAAAACTTATACCGACAATAATTGTTGATGCGCAGTTGTAGTAGAGATGATACGATGTACAAGGGGATAATTACTATCTGTTTTCTCCAATAAAAAGTTAACCTATAAGACCCCAAATTGAGTTATCTATCACAGCCAGATCTATACTAAAGACTATGGAAAAGTTCATTCACCCGAACGGACACATGTACATATATTCAGGCGTGTATAAATTTCTATATGGCGTTTTCTTGTCAATGCCTCAATTGATCGAGTTTCTTAATTTTCTTTGTTCATAATAATTAATTATAAATAAAATCATGCATTTGGTCATTAATAGTTTGTTTCGTTACTAGGCTAACATGCAAAGTCATTGCTTTAATTTATTCCTTAATCTAAGTCTATTGAAAGGAAAACGCCAAAATATGTTGCAAAACCTCTTTGTTGACATTACACAACATGTGTTTCAAATGAGCAGTAATTTCCCTCTCACACTTATAGGTCAATACCATATATAGTGCAGGCCTCAATCGTCTCTCTCCTACAAACATTATTTTTCGTTTCATATACGTTTGAGGGGCCTTAAACATATGATCGTTTTGGGCGGTAAAAAGCCCTTTATACTATTTGTTTGAGCAGTTTCCAGTTAAAAAAAAAAACTAAACGAAGCTTTATCGAGTGTTTTGTTGATTGTATTATACGTAGCTTACAAATTTGTTTATTGTTAATTGTTATATAACATTGTGAAATTACTCCATCTGAAACAGATGTTGTTTAAAATTGTTACGTGAACCCGCATTTTCGACATAATTATTTTAATTCAACTGGATAAAATTCTAATAAGCAATAGAAAGGGTGTGTCTGTCGTAAATAAATAAAATTCGTCTTAACAGTTGTAAAAAATAAAAAAATAAGCCAAGCTTAAAACAATGTTGAAATGCAACCTAGAATACAACTCTGTTTAAATTTAGTCCCAACAAATTAATTGAGGGTTAAGTACAGAGATGTTAATGTTTTCATAACGGTTATTTAAACAACTAAACGTATGATCAACTCTATCAATTATCCAAAATATGAAGCGAAAATTTTCAAAACAAATGATTTTTGATTATAAAGAAAATGCTCTGAATTCGATTCACATTTCAAAGCAAAGGAACACAATAGTACAGCTTTTATTTTGTTTGTTTGTTTTTATTTTTAGTTTAAATTTCTTCGTAACATTCCCTCCTTTTAAAAAATATAAAATATTTAAAAAACCATATCCAATTACAAGTATTACATTATAATAAAAAAATTGTAAAAAGATCAACAAATTATTATTCTTGGAAAAAAGTGTATTAGTGATTTAGTTAGCTTTTTTTTTGCAACAAACATCCAAATAAACGAAAATCATGAAAGTTAAAGTCGAATCCACAACCAATATTTCAAAATTAAAAGTTCAAAATAAAAGCCCTCAAGTGGCAACATCATCTCCGGAAAAGGAAGCCGTTGAAAGCGAAGAAGAGGAATATCTACAAGAAGAAGAAGAGGAAGACGATAATGCCATTAGTTTGGCATTGCCGAAACTTCCCTCCAAAGATGAGGAGGAAACGAATGGAGGTGATGTCTACACATTGGATATATTACCCCAACTGAATGTAACATCACCATCGACAACGTTAACTTCAACAACATCGCGCAATAATAATCTTATCGTAAGTACTTGGCAAAACATGCACATATTCATAAGAAACAAAGTAATTCTTAGAAAAATTAAAATGCATCAAAAAAACAAAAAATCAAAGTCTTGGAGAAACCTCAATCCCCTCAAGCGTAGCTCATAGCATTTGGTCTTCGCGTTAGTGTTGTCAACTTAGAAATTTTATTGTGGGTTCTGTCAATGTAGGAATAATTTTACCCTGGGAATTAATTTTCCCCGGGAATAAAATCCTCCTCTTCTAAACTGTAGGGAAAGCGAATAACATGAAATAATTTAGAGTATTCGAAGTCAGCTGTTTTATCTCAACTGTTTTATTTTAATACAGATGTTGAATTGAAATTGTATGAAACTGATGTAAAAGTTGAGTTAAGAGAGAAAAATGCCGGGGCGCATGTCCGCATTATTGCTATAGATTAAAAGTTCAACCTTTTTTTCTAAGTATGAAAGAATTTTTAAAATATGTGCAGATGTGCGACCACGAGAACCCATCCCATCCTGATGCATGTCAAGACTCTTTTATGTTTTTTGGTTTTTATTTGTGGTTTTTCTATTTTTTTTAATAAAATACTTACATTTTGCTTACAATTCCCTTGATTTTTTATTGGGTAAATTATTCCCAAACAGTGTCATCATTTTCCCCTTTTATTGGATTTCGTCATACCAATTTTTCCCCAGGGAAGAGTTTCCCCATTTTCAAAGTTGGTTTAGAATAAGGGAAAAGAGAAAAATTCCCCGGGAAGATTTTGTTTAGAAAAGGGGAATAGGGAAAAAAATCCCAAGGAGTTGTTACTTAGAATTGTGCTATATATAAAATAGTTTCGAATGTTGCCATACAAACTTTTTTTTTTTTAAATTAAATTTGAATTAATTGAGGTTTTCAATGTAGTCTTTTTTATATCCGCACATTTTGTCAAGAAGTGCTCCAACTCAAAAAAAAAAAAAATTGTGTGTGTCATCGATCGGAACAAGTGGTAATCAGAAGAAGCAATGTATGCTATAAACAGGCGGATAGGGTAGGACTTTCCATTGGAGTGTTTCTAAATAAGTTTTTACGGATGCTGCAATATGTGGTCGAGTGTTATCGTGCTGCAAAATCAACTTGTTGTGTATCTACTAGAGGTGTGCACGTGAGTAATATTTTACTCACGCTCACGCACACTCACGACCGAAAAATCTTACTCACGCACGATATTGTTTGGTAGGACTCACGCTCACGCACACTCACGAAAAGAAAATTTGTATTCACGCACACTCACGCACGAAAATGTCGTGACTCACGAAAAATACCGTGACTCACGAAAAATATCGTGACTCACGAAAAATGTCGTGACTCACGAACAATTTTTTGAGTAATTTACCTTAGCGACGCGTCTGAAAACATGAGCATTATTAAAATCGAGAGCGTTATTACACTCTTAACATCCCAGGTGTCACTAAAATTGTAAATGAATTTAACTCTTAAGCGTTTTATGTTGGTGAGCAGGATTATTTTCGTGAGCGTAAATCTTTACTCACGCACACTCACGAAGATAATATTTTCGTGACTCACGCTCACGCACGACATTTTGGTTTGTTAATCACGCTCACGCACACTCACGCCGTTGCCATGAGCGTGACTCACGACTCACGCGTAAGTCACGAACATTTTCGTGAGCCACGACAATTCCGTGTCACGTGCACACCTCTAGTATCTACAAATATTGTAGCCGTTTATCACTCAATGCTCATCTCAAATGCCTCAATTGAGTTCGATACACAGTAGAGGTGTGCGCGTGACACGAAATTGTCGTGACACGCGTGAATCACCTGAGTCGTGAATAAAATCTGAAGTAACTCACGTGAATGTGCGTGAATGGGACTAAAACAAATATGTCGTGCATGAGCGTGCGTGAGTAATAAAATCGGTTCGTGAATGTGCGTGAATAAAATTTCTGCAAAATCACGCTCACGAAAAAAATCATGATTTAATTCTTACTCGTATGTTAATTGAAATTGATTTAGGTGTCGAACTATATTTTATTTATGAATTTTGTTACCCTTGTTCATTCCCGGTTGGAAAATGTCATGAATTTGTCGTTAGTCACGTGACTTGTCGTGAATCGTGAGTGAGCGTGAGTCTGTAAAAGTAGTTCGTGCGTGAGCATGGGTGATTACTGTTTTTCATTTCGTGAATGTGCGTGAGTGTGAGTGGCTACGCCACTTATCGTGCGTGAATAAATATTTAACTTCGTGAATGTGCGTAAGTGTGAGTGAAATTGCTCTCTAATACACAATTTCTGTGATCGTTTCCCCCGGTTGCAGCGGCTCATAATACACCATACATAACTGGTCCCACCAAATACACAGCAGAAGCTACTTTCCGTCCATATTGAGCTTTTCCGTCGATGTTAGACATGACCGGCTTTTTCATAGATGTTGAGACATGACTTTCCGTCCATATTCAGCTTTTCCGTCGAGGCATCACCAGGGTAATCATATGATATTTTTCCTTTGAATTGTCATAGTGGTTCCATATTTCCGTTCCTTTATTACCTTTACTTCCGAAATTTAGTCAATTAAAGTTAACCGGAAAGAAGATATTTGCAATTTATTTTCTGTTAACTGGCCGTTAAAGCCTAACGGAGCTACATGCACCCAGAGAAGGAATATGATCACCTCAAACATGTTTTAAGAGCAAAATGTTATTTTTGGGTGGTGACCATGTAACATGGTTTTCGCAAACATGTTATTTTCTCGGAAATCATGTATCTGATTTCGGCAAGCATGTTATATTTGCCGAGAAAATAACATTTTAGTGACAAACATGTTACATGGTCACCATACAAAAATAACATTTTGCTCTTGAAACATGTTTGAGGTGATCATATTCCTTCTCTGCGTGTGAAAATGGCCGTAAGAGTATTTCCTATTGTTCCAAATTCATATCGAAAATTCGACATACTGAAGTACCATCATTGAGAAGAATTAATGCGAAATCTGTACAGCAGAATTATAAAAGAACGATTTCCGTCTTATGATATGCCCATGTAAAATGCATTGCTTCTGATTCGATTTTTCACCACGGATTTCGGATCCTTAAAGAACATTTTCATTGCGATTTTGGTGACACTTTTTTACTAGTCACGTTTTGGTGTCTACAAAGATTACGTAATCACTCAAAATTTTTTTCAGGCCGAAATATTGAGTAACAGGTTGGCTGATAAGTCCCCGGTCTGACACATAGATGGCGTCGCTAGTATTAAATGCATATTATTTTTATATAGTACCAACTTTCAAATGATTCGTGTCAAAATTTGACGTCTGTAAGTCAATTAGTTTGTGAGATAGAGCGTCTTTTGTGAAGCAACTTTTGTTATTGTGAAAAAAATGGAAAAAAATGAATTTCGTGTTTTGATAAAGTATTGTTTTCTGAAGGGAAAAACTGGGGGGGAAGCAAAAACTTGGCTTGATAATGAGTTTCCGAACTCTGCCCAGGAGGAGGAGGGTCCACTGCGTCCACCAGAGGACGGTGAACGCAGTGGACGCCCGAAAGAGGTGGTTACCGAGGAAAACATCAAAAAAATCCACAAAATGATTTTGAATGACTGTAAAATGAAGTTGATCGAGATAGCAGAGGCCTTAAAGATATCAAAGGAACGTGTTGGTCATATCATTCATCAATATTTGGATATGCGGATGCTCTGTGCAAAATGGGTGCCGCGCGATCTCACATTTGACCAAAAACAATCACGTGTTGATGATTCTGAGCGGTGTTTGCAGCTGTTAACTCGTAATACACCCAAGTTTTTCCGTCGATATGTGACAATGGATGAAACATGGCTCCATCATTACACTCCTGAGTCCAATCGACAGTCGGCTGAGTGAACAGCGACCGGTGAACCGTCTCCGAAGCGTGGAAAGACTCAAAAGTCCGCTGGCAAAGTAATGGCCTCTGTTATTTTGGGATGCGCATGGAATAATTTTTATCGATTATCTTGAGAAGGGAAAAAGCATCAACAGTGACTATTAAATGGCGGTATTGGAACGTTTGAAGGTCGAAATCGCGGCAAAACGGCCCCATATGAAGAAGAAAAAAGTGTTGTTTTACCAAGACAACGCACCGTGCCACAAGTCATTGAGAACGATGGCAAAAATTCATGAATTGGGCTTCGAATTGCTTCCCCACCCACCGTATTCTCCAGATCTGGCCTTCGGCGACTTTTTCTTGTTCTCAGACCTCAAAAGGATGCTCGCAGGGAAAAAATTTGGCTGCAATGAAGAGGTGATCGCCGAAACTGAGGCCTATTTTGAGGCAAAACCGAAGGAGTACTACCAAAAAGGTATCAAAAAAATGGAAGGTCGTTATAATTGTTGTATCGCTCTTGAAGGGAACTATGTTGAATAATAAAAACGAATTTTGACAAAAAAAATGTGTTTTCTCTGTTAGACCGGGGACTTATCAGCCAACCTGTTATAGTAGAGATGTAATAGTCAAGCCGCCATTAAACCCCCTGGACTTTGTGCTAAGTAACTCGAAAGTGGTTATAGACTGCCTCAAATATCTCAACGAGATGGATGAGCAGTTCACCTAATATGATGGCTGACCATACCAGAAAACTGAAAAGTGGATGAGTTAACAAGACTAACTTACATATACTAGGCTAACTCAATTCTATTAGAATGCATGGACAGAGAATGAAGCCGCAGAGTCGCGCCGCTGATTTCAGTCGCCGCCGCCGAATATGTCGACTCATCTCGACTCAAATTTAGCTGCCATTTAATCAAAAATATCAATTTACCTCAGAAAAATATATTATTAATTGTCATATTTTTTGCCAACAAAAATGGGTCGGCTTCATTCTCTGGCCACGAACGATGTATGTACCACCATGGTGCCCGTTGACACACAAAGGGTAATAGGTTCATTCACTGTTTTGCAGTTCGCTTATATTGGACTTAACGTAACATTAGAATGCATTCTTTCAGCATTAACACAACGAAATTATATTTTGTAACAAATTTTTTTCAAAATCGGAGCAAAATTCCCTCCAGCGGAACAAAATTTCCAATTTCGAAGAAAAATGCATTAAAAAGTAATTTATTGTTGTACATAGTGTTTTTATTAAAAAATAAAGTAAACCAGAAAGGCATGAAATGACTCAGCGATTAACAAAGGTATAAAAACGTCGACTTTCCAATTTTTTTTTTTAAATTTTGGAAAATAGACTTTTTGAAAACTTCGAATTTTAAAGTCGAAATTTAAATCAAAAAAGATGGCTTAAACTTTCGACTTGGCTTAAACTTTCGACTTGCACCCATAATAATAAAATTATCCAAAAAATTTATAAAACCTGACCTTTCATCCGATTTTCTTGAATGATATATACTATTGACTATGTAAAAAAAGTTAAATTCTAGAAAATAAATTTGGATAAATTTGACAAAATTTATGGACCAAAATTGGCTTGGCCATCGACCATCGCATCAAATTTAAAAATTAAAACTCTTTTCGACCACTTTTGGTCCGATCGAACCAAAATGGCAACGCTGCACTTATTCATAGGAGAGAAGCTCCACCGGAGGTATCCCTAAAAAAGAAATAAAATTAAATGAAATGAATTGAAATTGAAGAAATTTGGCCTCTAAATATTCTATTTATACATCTTAAGTTAGTATTTACTTGCACACTCTTACAAAAAATCGCTTCTGTAACATATACTCCCAAAAATATTTTGCTTCAAGCATATACATTTTTGGGTATTGCCCAAACATTTATATGTTTGATCTCTACCAATATATAATATGTTTGAAAGCATATTGGTCTAAACAATATATGTTTGGGTAGTCTAAGTTCCAAACATTTTGTATTTTTGCATCCAAATTCAATAATGTTGTCTTCCAAAAAACAATATGTTATTATGTGACCATATAATATGTTTGGAAGTATTTTGCACCCAAAAATATTATATGCTTGAAACAAATTCTCCCAAACAATATTGTGCTCAAAATTTTATTTATTTATTTATATATTTACAATCATAATGAATTATGAAAATAAACAGGTAATATAGGTGCTAACAACATAGGTTTTCGACCTGAATGCTCAAAATTTTGTTTCTGCCCAATTGTATATTCCCCCACATCTTTTTCACACTTTCACGAGATTTTTTAGTTCTTCGCACCTTTTTCTGTAATACAAACATTGTAGAAGAAATTATTCAATTTTATGATTTTTTTTATTTTAATTTTACCTTTAGCCGGACGGGGATTCGAACAGCGGGCCACACAGTTTGTAAGGATCAAAGAAGTAGCTGATCAATTGCCCAAGGAAAAATAAAATGTTAATTTTGTAATAACAAGCAACAACCACCAACTTAATTCAATATCGCTCCCTGTTAAATAGCGCTCCACGCTACTAAACACATATATGTTTATAGGCTATTTCTAAATTAATATATGTTTGTATCCAAGCATATTATATTTACAAACATTTTATGTCCCAAACATAATATGTTCTAACATATTAACATATATGTCCCAAACATGTTATGCTAGTTTATGAACATTATATGCTTGCACTCAAAAATATTGTGTTTAAAAATTTGTGTTCCAAACATGTAATGTTTATAGCCAAACATATGAAAAACAGTCTTTTTCATCCGTGCACGTACTATACTTTAACAAAAATTAAAATCCAAAAAAAAATGCAAACAGAAATTTCTACATTCTGGATCCCCTTAAAATTATAAGAAAACAAACAATTTTGCAATACATTGGCCACCCTGCTTACTATATTTAATCTATGATAACATTTATTTTTATCGTTTGTATTTTTTTTGTTATCACATTTCTAACAGTATTAAGAAAAAAAAAGGCGCAAAATGTTGGAAAAAATGCATCTTAATGCGAGTTTAATTCAATTCTACATCAAAGTAAAATGAAATAAATACTAATGGGCCAATGGATTAAAAACTTGTTTTTCCCCCTAATAATATTTCAATTTCCACACAACAAACCGTATGTCCCACTACCGTTCCCCTTTCCCCAATTGTTGTGCGTTAACGAAATTAATTCCAATTTTTGTGAAATTCATATCGAAACGTCCATCCATAAGAGTACCCCGTATTCCTCTTCTCTTTGGGCTATAGCAGCACGACGATCTTTCGACGAATATTTATTGTCGTCATTTTTTTTATCTCATATCCATTGTTGTTGGTACAGAGCGGTATGTCAGTCTATTTGTTTATTTTAATTCATATTCTTATTGTTTTATACCTTTGTGTGTGTGTGCCTTTTGCGTCCATATTGCGGTGTATATTTCGCATGAGTTTTGTTGTCAATCCCTCTTTTTTTGATCATTTTGTCATCAGCAATATTTCATTGTTATGTGTGTGATGAGTGCTATTTATCTATGGAATTTCAATTTACACTTTCATAAAAAAACTCAAAGAACAACAAAAACAACAATAGTGAAGAGGGCAATCAGCAATAAAAAACTGGCAAACATTTGACAAATGGGCATTGTTTGAATGTGTGTGCGGAGAAGAGAGTAAATTCATTTGTCCGTTTCTTATAGTACCTCAATCAGTGATGACAATCGATTTTCAAATAATTAAGTCAAAAACGTAGGGTTTTAGTAAGAATAAATGTAGAATTGCTTACATTCTGGAAATTGTTATGAGAGAAAGAAAGTCGATTGTTTACAAGGGTTAGGTATAGGGACCGATACTTTAGGCTCACTTTGACTATTGTGTCCATTGTGATACCACAGTGATGAAATGTTTTCCGGAACAACAACTGATTTTCCACGATCTTCACGAAATTCGTCTTGGAGTGAACTACGACTTCGGTTGAGTTACCCATACTATCGATAAGCACTGGTCCTTGACGGAGCTTCATCGCCAAAAATTGAATTAAGTTCATTGATGCACTATTGTTGAGTTAATCTACGTCAACATTTTTAAACTATAATAGCGTTCTTACGTCAAACCTTCTGAGTACGTATAACCCCGAAAATGTAAAGCTCGACGATTCATCTGTCAGTCAATTGATTTGTGAATATTTGAAATTTGACTACATTTTTTTGCTGGGATGTGGTAAACTTTTCTCTTATCAATGTGTGCTGCATGATTCTATGTTTAGCCCAATAAGTTAATAAATGATCCTTTTAAAACGTTGATACTTTGTAGTGCTATTAAATGTCTATCTTTTTACTTTACCACGTTATATTAAATCCTCAAAATTTTTAAAAACATTTGCTCGCGATTTAATTTTAGTGTTTGGGCGAGATGAATATTGTAACAACACAAATATCGCTCGAGCGAATGAACTTTTCCATAGTCTCTAGTATAGATCTGATATGCGCGTGAATATTTTAGTTAGCAATTTAGTTTGCACAAATACAAACCACTTTTTAGCAGAGATCTGTTAATTAGTTAACAGAGCTTCATAAAGACGCTAATAGAGCAATGTAAAGAGTTAACAGAGGTATGTTCTACACTAACCAATAACAGATTATTTTTTGATCACAAGGAAAAATATTAAATAATATTCCTGGGTGGGTGGTTTAAAATTAAACCACCCACTTTTGGCATTGTCACTCAAAGCTACATTCACACATATATATGTATCATAAATTTACAGAAAATTGAGTTTTTTGGCACAATTTTTGGAGAGAATGGGACTCCATTGGCCATTTGGACAATTGTTCCACCCATACAACATATGAAATGGTGCTCTGAGATTTAGAAAAAAGTATATTTTTTAATAAATTTCTGGAGAGGAAGCCTCCAGTGGCCATTTGGACAATTTTCCTACCATAACCTATACACCATATGAAGAGGCTTGAAGAACTCTATTGATATATAAAAGAAGCACATAGATCTGACTGAGATAGACAACTAATTTTTTTTATCGATTTTTCCTTTTTATAACATAGTGTTATCAAGCGGACAATTGTGACGCCTGAAAATATGTATGTAGCTTTTATTAAGTTAACCGGGTTCTCCCCTGAACTTTTAAATTCATCGATTGATATCTTATGAAATAAAGATAAAATGATTGTTGGGTTGATTTAGATTTATATTGAAAAAACGTGACTTCGCGATTTCGTACGAAAAAATATAAAATTCATTTAATTCGTTTTTTTTAATAGTGTCCTACTTTTTTAAATACAACTTTTACAAAAAAGTTGACATCACTGTAACACAAACATCTATAAAATTCGTGTTGTTATCTTACTTATTTGTATCGTTGCTTTTTGCTACGCCTATATTGTTTCTTTCGGCTTATTCTATGGTTTGTTTTATGCTTAATTTTCTTATCCAGTTTTATTTTCATATTCTTTCTTTCTTAATCTTTTGTTTGTGACAACATTCGTACACCATGTTTTCTCTGGTCTTTTTAATTTAATAAACAAACCGAGAGAAAGATAGATGGAAATAAAACGTCAACATCTACATTGAGAGAGAGAGAGAGAGTTAGAGAGAATCAAACATTTGTTAGCGAAACAATTATTGCATGCTATAATTTTTTTCTTTATAACTGGTTTACGTTTCGCTCTTGAGGAATTTCCTTTACTTCTCTCATGTGGCGTCCCATATGCGGTGGGATCCCTAACGGAACTTAAATAGATTTATTAGGTTTTAAGAGAGTATGTTATGTGTTGCCTAAATGATATACTGGCTAAATTAAATTAAGTGCGGTATAAATTTGATGATGTCATGAAATTCTTTACTATGTCATTTTAACTTCATAGTTATCCTTGGATTGTTCAAGGTTCATTGTCCTTTAAAATAAATTTTCATTGATATTTCTTGACAAAAAGTTATATGTCTATTATTTTGGGAAATTAAATGAGAATTTTTGAGGCCTGGTTTCTTTTAGCAACTTTTTTAATAGATATCCAAAATATTAACTTCAAAGTCTCTTCGAGTACCAGGTCTTGGATTAGGTTAGGTATAGTGGCAGCCCAATATTTCAGGCTATTTAGTCCATTGTGATACCACAGTGGTGAACTTCTCTCTCTCTCTCTCACCACTGAGTGCTGCCCGATTCCATGTTTAGCTCAATGACAAGGGACTCCTTTTTATAACCGAGTCCGAACGGCGATTCCATTGCAGTGAAACCACTTAAAGAAGCCTTGAAACCCTTAAAAATGTTATCAGCATTACTCAGAGGGGATAATCCACCGCTTTTTGGTGTTCGGTCGAAGCAGGGATTGAACCCACTACCCTTTGTTTGCAAAGCGGGCATGCTAACCATTGTATTTTTCCAGAAAATTTTGTCAAAATTTTATTTTTATACAAAAATTTGTAAAAATTTTATTTTTATACAAAAATTTGTCAAAACTGTATTTTTATAGAAAATTTTGTTAAAATTTTATTTCTATAGTAACTTTTCTCAAAATTTTATTTCTATAGAAAATTTTGTCAAAATTTTATTTCCATAGAAAATTTTGTCAAAATTTTATTTTTATAGAAAATTTTATTACAATTTTATTTCTATAGAAAATTTTGTCAAAATTTGATTTCTATAGAAAAATTTGTCAAAATTTTATTTCTATACAAAAATTTTGTCAACATTTTATTTCTACAGCAATTTTTGTCAATATTTTATGTGCATAGAAAAATTTGCCAAAATTTTATTTTTATAGAAAATTTTGTCAAAATTTTATTTCTATAGAAAATTTTATCGAAATCTTATATCTAAAGAAAATTTTGTCAAAATTTTGTTCCTATAGAAAATTTTATTTCTTTAGACTTTTTTTCAAAAGTTTATTTTTATACAATTTTTTTTTCAAAATTTTATTTCTATAGAAAATTTTTTCTAAATTTTATTTCTGAAGAATAATTTTGTCAATTTTTTTCTATAGAATTTTTTTTTCAAAATTTTATTTCTGTAGAAAAATTTTGTCAATTTTTTTCTACAGAAATTTTTTTCAAAATTTTATTTCTGTAGAAAAATTTTGTCAATTTTTTTTTTTTATAGAAAATTTCTCAAAATTGTATTGCTATAGAAAATTTTGTTATTTCTAAAGAAAAATTTTAAATATCTCACTTGCCATGCCGTCTCTGTAATTCACCATTTACCTCCACCTCCATCCACGGCTGAAAAATCTTTTTTTGTGTGAGGTCGAAGCAGGGATTGAATCAAGGACTCTTTGTATGCAAGCAAAAAAAAAACATTTTTTTTTTTTATAGAACATTTTCTTAACATTTTATTGCTATAGTTTTTTTTTTTTTCAAAATTTTATTTCTATAGAATATTTTGTCAAAATTTTATTTCTCAAAAATTTTCAAAAATTTATTTTAGAAAATTTTGTTAAAATTATATTTCTATAGTAATTTTTCTCAAAATTTTATTTTTAGAGAACATTTTGTCAAAATTTTATTTCTATAGTAATTTTTCTCAAAATTTTATTTCTATAGAAAATTTTGTTGAAATTTCATTTCTATGGAAAATTTATCAAACATTTATTTCTATAGAAAATGTTGTCAAAATTTTATTTCTATAGAACATTTTGTCACAATTTCATTTCTATAGAAAATTTTGTTAAAATTGTATTTCTATAGAAAATTTTTATGTCTATAGAAAAATTTGTCAAAATTGTATTTTTATAGAAAATTTTGTTAAAATTTTATTTCTATAGTAAATGTTCTCAAAATTTTATTTGTATAGAAAATTTTGTCAAAATTTTAGTTCCATAGAAAATTTTGTCAAAATTTTATTTTTATAGAATATTTTGTTAATATTTTATTTCTATAGTAATATTTCTCAAAATTTTATTTCTATAGAAAATTTTGTCAAAATTTTATTTCCATAGAAAATTTTGTTTCTATAGAAAATTTTGTCAAAATTTTATTTCTATAGAAAAATTTGTCAAAATGTTATTTCTATAGAAAAATTTGTCAAAATTTTATTTCTAAACAAAAATTTTGTCAACATTTTATTTCTATAGAAATTTTTGCCAATATTTTATGTGTATACAAAAATTTGTCAAAATTTTATTTTTATAAAAAATTTTGTCAAAATTTTATTTCTATAGTAATTTTTCTCAAAATTTTATTTCTATAGAAAATTTTGTTGAAATTTCATTTCTATAGAAAATTTTATCAAAAATTTGTTTCTATAGAAAATGTTGTCAAAATTTTATTTCTATAGAACATTTTGTCAAAATTTTATTTCTATAGAAAATTTTGTTAAAATTGTATTTCTATAGGAAATTTTTATGTCTATAGAAAAATTTGTCAAAATTGTATTTTTATAGAAAATTTTGTTAAAATTTTATTTCTATAGTAATTTTCTCAAAATTTTATTTCTATAGAAAATTTTGTCAAAATTTTATTTCTTTAGGAAATTTTGTCAAAATTTTATATCTATAGAAAACTTTGTCAAAATTTTATTTCTATAGGAAATTTTGTCAAAAATTTTATTTCTATAGAAATTTTGTCAAAATTTTATTTCTATAGAAAATTTTATCGAAATCTTATTTCTAAAGAAAATTTTTGTCAAAATTTTGTTCCTATAGAAAATTTTATTTCTTTAGATTTTTTTTCAAAATTTTATTTTTATAGAAATTTTTTTCTAAATTTTATTTCTTATATTACATGTTAGCCTGATACCGAAACAGGCAATTGACGTCCAAATGCATTATATCTAATTATACAATTATTTTTCGAGCTTTATGGACAGATATAGATTAAGGAACATGGTTAATAGAGCCATTGAAAAGAAAACGCCAGATACCAATCTATACACGCCTGGACTGTACATGTTTCGGTTCGGGCGAATGAACCTTTCCACAGCCTTTAGTATAGATCTGGCTGGGAGAGATAACTCAATTTTGGGCCCTTTATGCTAACTCCTTATGGAGAAAACATTTGGGAAATTTCCTCTTACAAATTGAATCATCTTTTCTCCCACTGTACATCATCTTTTCATATAACTTACAAGTCCCTTAATCTTATTTTTATTTCGTTTTGTTACATAGTAATGCAACTAAAAATAAATTTCGTGTTGTTGCATTACTATGTAACAAAACGAAATAAAAATAAGATTAAGGGACTTGTAAGTTATATGAAAAGATGATGTACAGTGGGAGAAAAGATGATTCAATTTGTAAGAGGAAATTTCCCAAATGTTTTCTCCATAAGGAGTTAGCATAAAGGGCCCAAAATTGAGTTATCTCTCCCAGCCAGATCTATACTAAAGGCTGTGGAAAGGTTCATTCGCCCGAACCGAAACATGTACAGTCCAGGCGTGTATAGATTGGTATCTGGCGTTTTCTTTTCAATGGCTCTATTAACCATGTTCCTTAATCTATATCTGTCCATAAAGCTCGTAAAATAATTGTATAATTAGATAAATTTTATTTCTGTAGAAAAATTTTGTCAATTTATTTCTATAGAATTTTTTTCAAAATTTTATTTCTGTTGAAAAATTTTGTAAATTTTTTTTCTATAGAAAATTTTCTGAAAATTTTATTGCTATAGAAAATTTTGTCGAAATGTTATTTCTAAAGAAACATTTTAAATATCTCACTTGCCATGACGTCACTTTAATTCACCATTTACCTCCACCTTCAAAGTACCATCTATAATATCTCTGAATTTCTGTTAAAGTCCTCATTACATATGTAATTCATTAATTCCCATATCTATGGGGTGGAGTAAGTGAATGCATTATCATTGTATGATTGCAGTTGCAAAAAAAATGCAAAATGAGGTTTAAAATCAACGAGTCCCCGCCAGTTAGGCACTGTCGGTCGGGCAATCAGCCAAGAATAACAATAATAAACACCTGAAACATTTGTCATATAATCGTGACTTTATGTGTCTGACGGAGCCATCCATTTAGTCATCTACTCAATCGTTCATCCGTCCGTCTGTCCGTCTTTCCATAAATCCATGCAACATACATAGCTCATGCTATGAGCTCCTATTAGCGAGCATAGATTTCCTTGACAGTGTCATTAGATGGAATTGTTTGTCACATTTGTTTCGATATTATTGACACTTTTCCCCTTCCATCACGTATGGTGGGCTATGTGGAAAGTTGTCGTCATTTATCGAGACTATTTCGATATTGGATGTCGTGTGTTATTGTAATAATGGATTTTTTTGTTCATGAATTTGTTAAGTTTGTTTATTTGTTTTTTAACATCCCATTCACGAATGATTGTGACCTTGACATTGTTACTTATGTTGCTTTGATGGTGTTTTGGTAATCGTTGGAGTGAGTGTGTCTAGATGAAATTGCTTAAGGAATGTTGGCATTTCTTTCCATAAAGGTCATGGGAAGTTTTTCTTTTTTTGAAGATGTTCTCTCGTGTTATTCAGCATTAAAAAATACCTTTTTACACTTTTCATCATGGACTCTTATATCATCAAAGAAAATTATGGGGCAATTATGCAGCAGTTGTTGCATTTTAGACAACGCTGCATTCTTGCTTCGATAGCTAAGGATTAATCATACGGACGGACAGATTATGTTAGATTAGTTTCAGTATTGTGGTAGTCCGTTATTTTACTTTAATGATTCAGTCTATAGTGGTACCACAGGCGGGGATCTTTTCTCTAATTAATAATTGCTGCCCGATTCTATATTTAGCTGAATGAGAAGAAACCTTCTTTTTTATCACCAAGTTCAACCGGAATTTTACATTAAGGTGAATTCACTTATGGTGTTTTCTTTTCTGAAAAAAGTGCTTTGCCTTCAGCACTCTCGTTTGTTGGCAGTGCTGAAAATGCCCGCAATTTACCTCTATGCGTGGCGCTATTTTCACAACAGAATTCGAAACCTTTTCGCACTTTAGCCTGTTTTTTTTTTTTTAGAAAAGAACCTAAAAAGTACATTTTCCGGACAAAATTCCAAAAAAGTGCGCATTTTTTACAAGAAAATAAAACGCCATTAGAAAAGCTTTGAAACCCATGACCCTTTGTACAGACATATTGGTCGGAGATAGCATCCTGTATGTACTTTAGGGTGGCTGATATGTTTTGCAACCAATTTCAGTTTGCTATCAATTTTTAGCCGTTCGTCTGACCACTGACAGATTTATTCCAGTCATAGTATATTTTATTGGTTACAAGCTTTCCAAAAAAAATTATGATCCTATTGCATTCAGAAATAAAGTTATTGGTGATAGGTTAGGTTAGGTGGCAGCCCGATGTATCAGGCTCACTTAGACTATTCAGTCCATTGTGATACCACATTGGTAAACTTCTCTCTTATCACTGAGTGCTGCCCGATTCCATGTTAAGCTCAATGACAAGGGACCTCCTTTTTATAGCCGAATCCGAACGGCGTTCCTAATTGCACTGAAACCACTTAGAGAAGCTTTGAAACCCTCAGAAATGTCACCAGCATTACTGAGGTAGGATAATCCACCGCTGAAAAACTTTTTGGTGTTCGGTCGAAGCAGGAATCGAACCCACGACCTTGTGTATGCAAGGCGGGCATGCTAACCATTGCACCACGGAGGCTCCCAAGTTATTGGTGATGGTTGTGATTATAGCCTTTCTGTATTTAAATATGAATAACTATTTTGTTTCTGTAAGAGCTTAGCTGAAAGTTATACCTTCAAGTGATCACCAGAACTAAAGCGCCACCGATGGTAATGGTGTGAACCGCAGTAATGTCCGATGCACTAATTGAAAAATTACCCTATGTATACAAGTCAGGCATGCTAGCCATTGCACCACGGTAGCTCCTAAGGTTGGCACAAAAAATACCAAAGTGTCGATCATTTCCAGACGGCACTTCGCCAGGAATAGGTCAAAATATAGCAGAGCCACCATCATGTAGTGTGGGATGGCTTTTCTGGCCATTTAAAGGCCATCATTCATACGGTAGCCAATCACGGTTGCCACAGTTAATAGAATTCTACCAAAAATGGTAGATTTTTTTTTACTATTTGGTAGATTGGTAGAATTATTGACTGTATTTATACAAATACAATTTTGACAAAATTTTCTATAGAAAACATTTTTGACAAAATTTTCTATAGAAATAAACTTTTGACAAAATGTTCTATAGAAATAAAATGTTGGCAAAATTTTCTTAAGAAAGAAATTTTGACAAAACTTTCTATAGAAATAAATTGTTGACAAAATTTTCTATAGAAATAAAATTTTGACAAAAGTTTTTATCGAAATAAAATTGACAAAAATTTATATTGAAATAAAATTTTGAAAAATTTTTAACAAAATTTTCTATAGAAAATATTTTGAAAAAAATTTGACAAAATGGTTTAGAGAAATAAAATTTTCTATAAAAGTAATTTTTTGACAAAATTTTCTATAGAACTAAATTTTGACAAAATTTTTTATAGAAATAAATTTTGACAAAATTGTCTATAGAACTAAATTTTGACAACATTTTCTACAGAACTAAATTCTGACAAAATTTTCTATAGAAATAAAATCTAGACAAAATTTTCTATAGAAAAAAAATTTTGACAAAATTTTCTATAGAAAATATTTTGAAAAAAAAATATAACAAAAGTGTTTAGAGAAATAAAATTTTGACAAAATTTTCTATAAAAGTAATTTTTTGACAAAATTTTCTTTAGAAAAAAATTTTGACAAAATTTTTTTATAGAAATAAATTTTGACAAAAATTTTTATAGAACTAAATTTTGACAACATTTTCTACAGAAATAAATTCTGACAAAATTTTTTATAGAAATAAAAATTTGACAAAATTTTCTACAGAAACAAATTCTGACCAAATTTTGTATAGAAATAAAATCTTGACAAAATTTTCTATAAAAAAAAATTTTGACAAAATTTTCTGTAGAAAATATTTTGAAAAAAATTTTGACAAAAGTGTTTAGAGAAATAAAATTTTGACCAAATTTTCTATAAAAGTATTTTTTTTACAAAATTTTCTTTAGAACTAAATTTTGACAAAATTGTCTATAGAAATAAATTGTGACAAAATTTTCTATAGAACTAAATTTTAACAAAAATGTCTATAGAACTAAATTTTGACAAAATTTTCTATAGAAATTAAAATTTGACAACATTTTCTATAGAAATAAATTCTGGCAAAATTTTCTATAGAAATAAAATCTTGACAAAATTTTCTATAGAAAAAAATTTTGACAAAATTTTCTATAGTACTAAACTTTTGACAAAATTTTTTATAGAAATAAATAAATAAAATTTTGACAAAATTTTCTATAGAAATATATATTAAAATAAATTTTGACAAAATTTTCTATAGAAATAAAATTTTGTCAAGATTTTCTATAGAAATAAAATTTTGGCAAGATTTTCTATAGAAATGAAACTTTCTATAAAAGTAAATTTTTGACAAAATTTTTCTATAGAAGTAAATTTTGACAAAATTTTCTATAAATGTAAATTTTGACAAAATTATTTTCTATAGAAACAAAGAATTGACAAAATTTTCTATAGAAATAAAATTTTCTATAAAAGTAAATTCTTGACAAAATTTTGATAAAATTTTCTATAGAAGTAAATTTTGACAAAAATTTTCTATAGGAGTAAATTTTGACAAAATTTTCTATAGAAATAAAATTTTCTATAAAAGTAAATTCTTGACAAAATTTTCTATAGAAATAAAATTTTCTATAAAAGTAAATTCTTGACAACATTTTCTATAAAAGTAAATTTTGACAACATTTTCTATAGAAGTAAATTTTAGCAACATTTTCTATAGAAGTAAATTTGGCAAATTAAGTTTCCTAATTTTAAAAAATGTGATCTTATTATTATTGTATAAATTACTTGTCCTAAACTTTAGGTTAGGTTAGGTTAGGCCCGATGTATCAGGCTCACTTAGACTATTCAGTCCATTGTGATACCACATTGGTGAACTTCTCTCTTATCACTGAGTGCTGCCCGATTCCATGTTAAGCTCAATGACAAGGGATTGATAGAACTGGAGCTAAACAACTCCAACGATATCTATACATTTTGCGACTACCCATTTTTTTCTCCAAGTTTTTTTACTGAACAATTTTTTAAAATATAATCAAGGCTAAAATAGTAAATGCCACCACATAAAATTTCTTTTAAATGCAATGTTTAGGTGGAAAAACATTTTTGGTTTGAATTGATATGCCACATATGGTCTAATTACTATTGAATACGACTGCTGTTATTCCTTCTATTCGAAAGCTGTTATTGCCACCCACTATTCGCTATTTATTTGAATTGAAATTCAAAAAACGAAAAATATGTTTTTAACCAATTCAATTGTTGGCTGCACGTTGTGGTTATAGTACTACGTTAACAACACATCATATATATTTTTTGTTGTTAATTTATCAAAAAAAAAAAAAAAAGAAATCACGGTCTTCTCACACTCTAATGACATCATTTCCATAATATAAAGGCATTCATAAGTGGCAAAGTCGATGGAAGTGGAGATGCCATTTTCGTGTTGACGGTGTTGTTCTCCATCTCATTTTATTTTAGTTTTTTTTTCTTTTTCAACTAAATGGTAGTTTTGAAGTAGACCGTATTCGTCTGTCCATCCGTCAGTCCAGTAGTTTGTTTATCGATCGCCAATAAGCAAAATAATACTCTCAGGTATTTTTGAAAAGTTTTTTTTTGTGCTTTGGAGTTTTATTTATTTTTCTTATTTTATGCTTTTCGATTAGTTTATTATTATGGTAATATATACATATATGTATGACACAAATAAATCTATAGAGAAAAAGTGTTAAAAAATATATATTTTGTTTGTTGCGATATTTTTAAATTGCTTGGCGTCCGTTAACGTTTTTTTTTTTTGTGAGTTATGGTTGGTTTATATTTCGTGACTTTTCCATGGACCATTTGACTTCTAAGCAAAGCAATGTTTATATCGATTTCGTTATTTTTTCAGATAGATTTTTTTCATATTTTGCCTTCTGGTTTTATTTTGAAAACAAAAATACAATTTAGTTTAGCATATTTCGGTCATGTGTAACTGACATTTTGTTCCTAACTTAAAAACATGCATACAATTTTGTAAATAATACTTTTAATTCCATTCCATTGGTATTAGATTTAGTTTGAGGCTAAAAATCAGGTTTATTTTGTCTTCTTATAAAGGAGATATTGATATGTAAAGGGTAGAGTTCCTTGCATGAAAATTTTTGACAAAAAAAAATTTGAAAAAAATTCTATAGAAATTAAATCTTGACAACATTTTCTATAGAAATAAAATTTTGACAAAATTTTCTATAGAAATACAATTTGAGAAATTTTTCTATATAAATAAAATTTGAGAAGTTCTTCTATAGAAATAAAATTTTGACAAAATTTTCTATAGAAATAAAATGTTGACAAATGTTTCTATAGAAATAAAATTTTTAGAAAATTTTCTGTAGAGATAACATTTTGAGAAAATTTTCTATAAAAATAAAATGTTGACAAAATTTTCCATAGAAATAAAATTTTGACCAAATTTTCTAAAGAAATAAAATTTTGACAAAAATTTCTATATAAATAAAACTTTGACAAATTTTTCTATAGAAATAAAATTTTGAGAAAATTTTCTATAAAAATATTTTTAAGAACATTTTATATAAAAATAAAATGTTAAGAAAATTTTTTATAGAAATAAAGTTTTGAGAAAATGTTCTGTATAGATAACATTTTGCGAAAATTATTTGTAGAGATTACATTTTGAGAAAATTGTCTATAGAAATAAAATTTTAACAACATTTTCTATAGAAATTACATTTTGACAAAATTTTCTATAGAAAAAAAAGTTTGACAAAATTTTCTATAGAAATAAAATTTTAACAAAATTTTCTATAGAAATAAAATTTTAACAAAATTTTTTATAGAAATAAAATTTTCACAAAATTTTCTATAGAAATAAAATTTTAACAAAATTTGCTATAGAAATACAATTTTGATAAAATTTTTAATAGAAATAACATTTTGACAAATTTTTCTATAGAAATAAAATTTTGACAAAATTTTCTATAGAAATAAAATTTTGACAAAATTTTCTATAGGCATGAAATTTTGACAAATTTTTCTATAGAAATGAAATTTTGACAAAATTTTTTATAGAAATAAAATTTTGACAAAATTTTTTATAGAAATAAAATTTTAATAAAATTTGCTATAGAAATAAAATTTTGACAAAATAAAATTCTGACAAAATTTTCTATATGTTAAAAATATTTTTTTAAGAAAATTTTATATAAAAATAAAATTTTAAGAAAATGTTTTATAGAAATAAAGTTTTGAGAAAATTTTCTATAGAAATAAAATTTTGAGAAAATGTTCTATAGAAAAAAAAAATTGTTGAGAAAATGTTCTGTAGATATAACGTTTTTCAAAATTTTTTTTGTCAAAATTTTATTTCTATAGAAATAAAATTTTGAAAAAATTTTCTATACAAATAAAATTCTGACAAAATTTTCTATAGAAATAAAATTTTGAACAAATTTTCTATAGAAATACAATTTTGACAACATTTTCTATATGTTAAAAATCTTTTTTTAAGAAAATTTTTTATAGAAATAAAATGTTGACAAAATTTTCTATAGAAGTAAAATTTTGAGAAAATTTTCTATAGAAATAAAATTTTGACAAAATTTTCTATATAAATAAAATTTTGATAAAATTTTCTATAGAAATAAAATTTTGACAAAATTTTCTATACAAATAAAATTCTGACAAAGTTTTCTATAGAAATAAAATTTTGAACAAATTTTCTATAGAAATACAATTTTGACAACATTTTCTATATGTTAAAAATCTTTTTTTAAGAAAATTTTTTATAGAAATAAAGTTTTGAGAAAATTTTCTATTGAAGTAAAATTTTGAGAAAATGTTCTATAGAAAACAAATTGTTGAGAGAATGTTGTGTAGAGATAACATTTTGAGAAAATTTTCTATAGAAATAAAATTTTGAAAAAAAATCTATAGAAATAAAATTTTAAAAAAATTATCTATAGAAATAAAATTTTGACAAAATTTTCTATATAAACAAAATTTTAATAAAATTTTCTATAGAAATAAAATTTTGACAAAATTTTCTATATAAATAAAATTTTGATAAAATGTTCTGTAGGGATAACATTTTGAGAAAATTGTCTATAGAAATAAAATTTTGACAAAATTTTCTATAGAAATAAAATTTTGATAAAATTTTATATAGAAATAAAATTTTGATAAAATTTTCTATAGAAATAAATTTTGACAAATATTTCTATAGAAATAAAATTTTAACAACATTTTCGATAGAAATAACATTTTAACAAAATTTTCTATAGAAATACAATTTTTAGAAAATTTTCTATAGAAATAACATTTTGACAACATTTTCTATAGAAATAAAATTTTGAACAAATTTTCTTTAGATATAAAATTTTGACAACATTTCCTACAGAAATAAGATTTTGACAAAATTTTCTATAGACATGAAATTTTGACAAAATTTTCTATAGAAATGAAATTTTGACAAAATTTTCTATAAAAATATTTTTTTAAGAATATTTTATATAAAAATAAAATTCTAAGAAAATTTTTTTATAGAAATAAAGTTTTGAGAAAATGTTCTATAGAAAAAAAATTGTTGAGAAAATGTGTAGAAAAAAAATTGTTGAGAAAATGTTGTGTAGAGATAGTTTGAGAAAATTGTCTATAGAAATAAAATTTTGACAAAATTTTCTTTAGAAATTAAGTTTTGACAAAATTTTCTATGGAAATAAAATTTTGACAAAATTTTCTATATAAATAAAATTTTGACAAAATTTTCTATATAAACAAAATTTTGATAAAATTTTCTATAGAAATAAAATTTTGACAAAATTTTCTATTGAAATAAAGTTTTGACAAGATTTTCTTTAGAAATAAAATTTAGACAAAATTTTCTATGGAAATAAAATTTTTGACAAAATTTTTTATGGAAATAAAATGTTGACAAAATTTTCTATGGAAATAAAATTTTGACAAAATTTTCTATAGAAATAAAATTTTGGCAAAATTTTCTATAGAAATAAAGTATTGATAAAATTTTCTATAGAAATAAAGTGTTGATTAAATTTTCTATATAAAGAAAATTTTGACAAAATTTTCTGTAGAAATAGAATTTTGATAGGTCTCTTAAAAAATGTCTTGGTGTTAAAGAAGTCGCATCTTTGGCTCGGAATCAATACCAAACACCTTAAGGGAAGGTCAAAGTCTCCGAGATACATCCACGATTTCTCCTGTGATCGTATTTTCCATATTAGTTTAATATTTTTTCAGTGTATTTTGGCATTTATTATTATTGATATTAAATTAAATTAATTTGCTCATCATTAATATTTAAATATCAGCTATAATTATAAAATTGATTTAAAATAAAGCTGCATATTAATGAAACTCATTCAATTTAGTGAATAAATACTCCATACATTTGGACGCTAAATGGCGTCTAATTTTTTCTATCCAATTTGATATTCGCCTCACATCCGGCTTGGAATATGGAAAGACAGTTTATCGTTCATCTGACGTCATTTTGTTGTTGTACACAATTTCTGTCCTTGTATAGTTTTTAGTTTTGTTCTAGTATACATTTATTCTAGTATATCCTTCAAAACTATATGAATGTCCTTTAATTTCAAAAGGAGTTGGGTTAAAAGTTTATGTGTTTTTCTTGGGAAAAAATTCTCATACACGCACAGTCTGGCTGGATAATAGGGTCGTAAAATTACAACGAATTGCGTGCTTTTCCCGCCATTTTTCTAGGAAATTGTGATAGTAGCTTTTCGAGACAATTTTCATGCAATGGAAGGTATGGGAATTTCATTGGCATTGTCTCCAAAATGCCAACAACAAATACGATATTATAGTTTACTCTTACTTTTTCCGTTTTGTTAGTGTTTTTTTTTTTGGTTGCCCGTATAACAAATGATGGAAACTCCTCTGTTGCTAACCAATCGTAGAGAATTACGAAAAGTTGAGTTTTAAGTGAAAGCATTTTTGGCCACCTTCATAAAGAGTTCGAGGGTATTTGGAAAGAACTTTCCAAGAAAAACTCATAACAATACAGGGAATTGTTCTTTCTTTTTTGTGATTTTTTTCGGAATGTCTCTACACAAACCCTTCTTTGTATTGTCTAATAGAGGGCATGTGTCTTAAGAAATTTTGGTATTGGGTTTTTATGCGATTGTTGTTTATGGCATTGAGCCAATGTGGCGCTTCCAAGCTTAGTTTTTTTTTATTTCATTTCCTATATAAATTTAGTTGAGGAGTATTGCTTTATGAGGAAATAGAATTAATTTTTTCTATGTAAATTGATGTCCTGTTCCTCTATCTCATAGGAAAACTTTCATTTGTATTTCAAACGAAAGAAAATTGATTTTGGTTCTTTTCTTATGAAAGTCAATTTACTTAATAGTTTGCTATCGTGTAGGGGTGGAATGTATGCAATATGAGTCGGGAAAAAAAGTAAAAAACAAAAATTAAAATTTGAATAAATTCTCAGGGTAAAAAATAATTTCTTTCCTAATTGTGTGCATTACATTTAGAATAAGAATCATTGAAAATTTCGTCCCTTCGTTAAAGTTGAATTTCTTTGAAGCAAAGAAAATTTTTCTTAAAATAAAGTAAAACATTTTTAATTAAAAGAAATAGTCAATAAATTAACTGAGATTTATTATTCATTTAAATTCAGTTATAAAAAAAACAAGTAAGGAAAGTCTAAAGTCGGACAGGGCCGACTATATTATACTCTGCACCACTTTGTAGATCCACATATTTGATAGCAGATAAAATCCGCCAAATGTGCTGGATGATGTATATACAGGTTTTTGTTCCCATATACATACAATTAAATCTGACTCCATCTGGACAAAATTTGTTAGACTTCTACATAATCTATAGACATCAAATTTAAGTCGGCTAATGTCCTGGGGTGGAACCAGTGTTGCCAGGGAAAATTTTCGGTTTACCCTACAAGAACAAAAAAAAGTTCCCTACTTTCCCCTACATTTCCAAAAAAAAAATTCCCTAGAATTTACCCTACAATACACTGAAAAAACAGTGAACCCACCAGGAAGAAAACTTTCGGTTAATTTTAGAAAATTTTGAATATTTGTAGAGAATTTTAACTAAACAGTATTACCAACGCTGGCATCACGTCGATATCATAAAAATAAATAAATATTTTTCGAAAAATCCAAGAAAATTTATTAGACATAACTAAGTTTTTTCACTTGTTGAAGAACATTTTGTAGTTTGAAGGAAAATCTTGGAGTTAAAAATTGCAAGAATGTCTTTAGTGACATACGAAGTTTATGATGGACGCATTTTTGGTAAAATTTACAAATTTAAAGAAATTCTGAACTATTTTGTGGAAGACAGGAATTTAGTTAATCTTTATGCTTCATTTGAGTATATTTTTTCCTCGGTTTTAGTTAAAGGAAACTTCCTCCAAATATTATAATTCCATGAACTAAAATAAAGTTAAATTGGCTTTAGTGAAATAGATAGTGTATTTGTCGTTAAATTTAAACAAAATTTACAAAACAAAAAACGGTTCTATGTGCTTTATTATCTTAAACATATGGAAGTGGAACGTATATTACGTAAAAATAAATGTGTAGTACCACCACGGTTGCCACAGTTTGTCGAATTCTACCAAAAATAGTACATTTTTTTTTGTTTGTTAGATTTCTATGAAAAATCTTTTGAGAAATTTTTCTATAGAATAAAATTTTGAGAAAAAATTCTATAGAAAAAAACTTTGAGAAAATTTTCTATAGAAATAAAATTTTGAAAAAAATTTCTATAAAAATAAAATTTTGAAAAAACTTGTCCAAAGAACTAAAATTTTGACAAAATTTTCTATAGAAATAAAATTTTGAAAAAATTTCGTATAGAAATAAAATTTTGACAAAATTTTCTATAGAAATAAAATGTTGACAAAATTTTCTATAGAAATAAAATTTTGACAAAATTTTCTATAGAAATAAAATTTAAAAAAAAAAATCTATAGGATTAAAATTTTGACAAAATTTTCTATTGAAACAAAATTTTGACAAAATGTTCTATAGAAATAAAATCTTGACAAAATATTCCATAGAAATAAAATTTTGACAAAATGTTCTATAAAAAAAAAATAAAATTTTGACCAAATTTTCTTTAGAAATAAAATTTTGACAACATTTGCTATAGAAAATAAAATTTTGATCAAACTTTTCAATAGAAATAAAATTACAAAAAAAAATCTATAGGAATAAAATTTTGACAACATTTTCTATTGAAACAAAATTTTGACAAAATGTTCTATAGAAATAAAATCTTGACAAAATATTCCATAGAAATAAAATTTTGACAACATTTTCTACAGAAATAAAATTTTGTAGAAAATTTTGTTCTTTAAAAAAATTAAATTTTGACCAAATTTTAAAATGTTGACAACATTTGCTATAGAAATAAAGTTGGAAAAAATTTTCTACATGAATAAATTTTTGACAAAAACTTCTTTAGAAATATTTGTTTGGTACATTTGTGGTAAGATGTTCTCCAAATTTTGGTAAATTTTTTTTGGCACGAGTAATAATCGTGGGAGCCACCGTGGTGCAATGGTTAGCATGCCCGCCTTGCATACACAAGGTCATGGGTTCGATTCCTGCTTCGACCGAACACCAAAAAGTTTTTCAGCGGTGGAGTATCCCACCTCACTAATACTGGTGACATTTCTGAGGGTTTTAAAACTTCTCTAAGTGGTTTCACTGCAATGTGGAACGCCGTTCGGACTAGGCTATAAAAAGGAGGTCCCTTGTCATTGAGCTTAACATGGAATCGGGCAGCACTCAGTGATAATAGAGAAGTTCACCAATGTGGTATCACAATGGAATGAATAGTCTAAGTGAGCCTGATACATCGGGCTGCCACTTAACCTAACCGTGGTCCTCACACATTATTAAAAATCTAGCCTTGGCGGCTTCTAATTTCCTCCTCTAGAGCCACCAAAATGTAAAAATTATTAAAAATTATGTTGAGTGAAAAAGTCCCACATAGTGCCCGTACGTCCCTACAAGACGCTAAAAAACCTACATGTAGGGAATTTCACATACTTTTGGCAACACTGGGTGGAACACATTGTTAGTAACACATATGGGAAACATTTAAATATGAAGCAATTTTTAGGCAATTGGTCGATAGATATGTATTAGAACTATAGGAAAATTGGAGTCACTTTTTATAAGTTTTCCACTTAGCAGTGGCGATTTTACAAAGAAAATGTTGGTATTTTTCCCACTCCCTGTGCAAAATTTTACGTAAATCCCTGTGCAAAATTTCACGTAAATCGGATTACAACTTTGACCTATGTGGTCATATGAGTGAAAATCGGGGTAAATATATATATGGGCACTGTATAGAAAACTGAACCGATTTCAACCAAATTTGGCGTGCATAGATATGATATTAATTCTATTCCCTGTGCAAAATTTAAAGTAAATTAGGGAAAAACTCAGGCTTCTGGGGCTATATAAGTGCATATCGGGCGAAAGATATATATGGGAGCTATATCTAAATCTGAACCGATTTCAACTAACTTCGGTACAATTTACGACACTATCAATTGCACTCCTTGTGCAAAATTTAAAGTAAATCAGGCTGAAATTCTGGCTTCTGATGTCAAAGTTAGTAGATATCGGGTGAAAGATATATATGGGAGCTATATTTAAAACTGAACCGATTACTTTCAATATCAATAACGTTCTATTCTGACCCAAAATACATACTTATGCCAAATTTGAAGTCGACTGGACTAAAACTGCGACCTGGACTTAGATCACAAGAAATGTGTTCACAGACAGACGGACATGGCTAGATCAACTCAGGGGCCGGCCCTGAGCAATATTGCCAAAGACACCATATGTCTATCTCGTCTCCTTCTAGGCGTTGCAAACATATGTACTAACTTATAATACCCTGTTCCATAGTGTGGCGCAGGATATAACAATATTGGTTGAGATTAATTTTGAGAATTTCGCATATTTGTCTTAAAGTTTTTTTTCTAATAATAAAGTAAAGTAATTTTCTAGTTAATTTAATTAATTTGTTTTAATTTAAATTCCGACTAATATTTTGCAATATTTGCAATACTTGAGACCGACGTCACCAAATCACGTAATTAAAAAAAAATATTAATAATTATTACCTTGACACATTGGTTGGTATTTCATCCATCAGTCACATTTATTTCAAAATCGAATTGAAGACTTAGCGTCTAATAATCCCTGAACCTGAATTTCAAATACATGAAGCGCCAGAGTAATTTTAAATCCGATTTTATATGGTATCTTAAAATTTTCAAATGCAACATTAAATTTCAGCACGGGTCAATGATAACTTACAATAATATCAAGTTACAGATAAGAAAAGCCCTGCCTTCAGTCCATGCACATGCAACATTAAAAAAAAAAAACTTTGCAAGGAATAAATATATTCCAAGTTCAATCACCCTAAACGTTGTTGGTTGTAATATGAAGAAAAAGAAATGAACACAGAAAATGAAAACTAAATAAAACGACAAAATGAACTCGGACATAAATTCTCCATAAATTATATGACACTCATATCAAATTCTACTTAACCTTACCCTTCATTTGGGAGAGGTCTTATTTGCAAAAAAAAACAAAAACAACAAAAGAGAATAATCAAACGAAAAAAAAGTCCCAATGTCGACAAATGGTAGATGGACATATGGACGGACAAAACCTTACACTTTTCCAAAGAAATTCCCCAAAAAAAAAGTAAATCCAAACCGAAAAAATAATGGATAAATCTCCAAACTGTGAAATTCCATAAAATGCTGCATGATGGGGTTTTCGCCTTCTTACCTTCTTGCCGGCTGTCTGATCTGGGGCGGTATTCACATTGTGGGCCTGCTGTGTTGCATGGCATTGGGGTATTAACGATGACGGTGGCATGATTTCTTTAGCAAAATGGAATAAATACGAAGTAGAATGCAATATGCGGCGATAAGAGCACCCAACCAGACAGCCACTCCTTCTTCTTCATGTGTGATCTCGCGTTAGTCTTCACAGCTTTGCTTGTGTCCCAGACGTTACAGCTTTAATTTAATTTCCATCGAAGCGTTAAGGAAGTAAAATGCTAACATTGAACAAGATAATAAAATAAATATTAATAAGAACAGGCTTAATATTTTTTTAAGAAGAATTTATATATGGGGAATTTGGTTGGATTTTTTTTTATGATATTCCTAGAATGTGTAAGGCGCCAAAAATATTGCATGGTAACTGTTCCTTTCTTTTTTCTAAAAAGAAAATTGAAACATTTTTCTACAATAGCTAATAATGTACTTTTCCGTAAAATTAAAAAAAAAATTTAATAGATTTCATTGCAAAAATTTCTCTCCAAAATTCCGCTCAAAATTAAATAAAGAGTCTAGTTGAAATGACACTAGTCCTATACCGATCCTGGGGTTGCTCCATTTTCTGTAGGGATATTAAAGAAATTTTTAATATCTAGTATATATACTTCAAATATTTAAAATTCATTTATCATTTATATAAGACGTGCGTTCATATCAGGGATGGAAAATGCAGTACTATAGTACTTTTTTCAATACTTTCAGTGCCGTAATACCCCCGCGAATGATTTAGTACCTTTTGTGTAGACATTTTTTCGCCGATATCAGATTTATGGTACAATAGTTTTGAAAAAATATTTTAATACTTTGAGAAAGTCTTTAACAAAATTTGTTAATAGTCTTTTACAAATTTGGCAAAACAGACAGGTTCATGCGGGAACAAAATCTCGATTTTGTAAAAGCCATAGTCAAAAACACGATTTTATTCAATTTAAAGAATGTTTTAGTTGAAAAAGCATGTGATTCTAAAGGGTGGTTAAAATTTCAAGGGCCGATGTTGATTTTGAATGAAGCACAAACTATTTAGGAAATTATTGTAATTTTATTTTATTATGATATATTGGTATTACTCAATTATGTATGGAACAAAATATCGGCCAAATGGGTGCCGCGACCTCGATGGCACACCTTCATCTGATGGTCCAAATTTTCGATGACGCATAATGGAGGTTCTATGCCGTTAATGTGCCGAATTATCTCATCCTGTAGCTCTTGAATTGTTGCTGGCTTATCTACGTATACCTTTTCTTTCAAATAACCCCAAAGAAAAAATTCCAACGGTGTCAAATCACATGATCTTGGCGGCCAATTGACATCGCCATTACGTGAGATAACACGGCCATTGAATTTGTTGCGCAAAAGAGCCATTGTTTCGTTAGCTGTGTGGCAAGTGGCACCGTCCTGCTGAAACCACATATCGTCCACATCCATATCTTCCAATTCGGACCATAAAAAGTTCGTTACCATCTCACGATAGCGAACACCATTCACCGTAACTGCCTGACCGGCCTCATTTTGGAAGAAATACGGCCCGATGATACCGCCAGCCCATAAACCGCACCAAACAGTCACTCTTTGTGGGTGTATTGGTTTTTCGACAATCACTCATGGATTCTCATTCGCCCAAATGCGGCAATTCTGTTTATTAATGAATCCACTGAGGTGAAAATGTGCCTCATCACTGAGGATGATTTTCTTCGAAAATTGATCATCCACTTTTGCCATTTCTTGGAACCATTCTGCCCATTCACGACGTCCATGGTTCAAATTTAGTAAGTCTGAAATAAAGAAATGTCAAATAAAATTCGGAAAAAACTTGGCGTTTAGGTGTGGTTCACATTCAACATCGGCCCTTACAATTTAACCAACCTTTATAATACGCTTCCACACGAACACTTTCTGGATAAGAAGTTGTCGATCTCGTACTAAAATAATGCGAACCATTACCGTCACGGTCGAAACTTGAGACAAAAAAAATCTACCCACATTTGGAGCAAATCTTACCAAAAACTAGCAAAAAATATTATTTTGCAAAAATTTATTTCTTCAGAAAAACTTCATTTGTATAGAAATTTTTATCAAAATTTTTCTATATAAATGTTGTCAAATTTTATTTTTATAAAAAATGTTTTCAAAATTTTATTTCTGACGGAAATTTTGTCAAAATTTTATTTCTGTAGAAAATTTTGTCAAAATTTTATTTTTATAGAAAATTTGGTCAAAATTTTATTTTTATAGAAAATTTGGTCAAAATTTTATTTTTATGGGGAATTTGGTCAACATTTTTTTTTTTTTGAAAATTTGAACAAAATTTGATTTTTATGGGAAATTTGGTCAAAATTTTATTTTTATGGAAAATTTTGTAAAAATTTTATATCTATAGAAAATTTAGTCAAAATTTTATTTCTATAGAAAAATTAGTCAAAATTTTATTTCTGATGAAAATTTTATTTCTATAGAAAAATTTGTAAAAATTGCATTTCCATAGAAAATTTTATCAATAGTTTATTTCTATAGAAAAAATTTTCAAAATTTTATTTCCATAGAATATTTTGTCAAAATTTTATTTCTATAGAAAATTTTGTCAAATTTTATTTTTATACAAAATGTTTTCAAAATTTTATTTCTATAGAATATTTTGTCAAAATTTTATTTATATAAAAAATTTTGTCAAAATTTTATTTTTATAGAAGATTTGGTCAATGTTTTATTTTTATGGGAAATTTGGTCAAAATTTGATTTTTATTGGAAATTTGGTCAAAATTTTATTTTTATGGGAAACTTGGTCAAAATTCTATTTTTATGGAAAATTTGGTAAAAATTTTATATCTATAGAAAATTTAGTCAAAATTTTATTTCTGATGAAAATTTTATTTCTATAGAAAACTTTGTAAAAATTGCATTTCCATAGAATATTTTGTCAAATTTTTATTTCTATAGAATACTTTGTCAAAATTTTATTTCTAGAGAAAATTTTGTCAACATTTTATTTCCATAGAATATTTTTATGAAGTACCATGATTTCTACTAATCTACCAAACAGTAGAATTCTATTAACTTTGGCAACCGTGATTACAATACTACAGTAGTGATTGTAAGCGGATATAAAACTACAAAAATATTTAAAATTGAGGAGTGACAAACAAAATTGTATTTTCTTTAATATTCAGTCCAACGGAGCTCGTGACAATAATCTTCCAATGGAATTTTTGTTGAAATTTAATGAAAAGTACTTTTTCGCTCAAAAAAAAAAAAAAGCACTTTTAGTACTTTCGTAAAAATTGTATTTTCCATCCCTGGTTCATATCATTTCATATACCATTGCATATGCATATATGCAGAGAACAAAATTTTTGTCTTCAACCACGAAATTAATTGATCCAATTAATTTTTAATTGAAATATCTTCAATCACAGAAATGATAGTATCAATCATCAAAGCAATTAAGAAGTAATTGTTCCAATTAAAAAATTAATATATACAAATTAATTTTTTAATTAACACAAAAAATCAATAAAAAAATTATAGAAATTTTAATTGGAAAAATTGATTAGAATCTTATAACTGTTTTATGTCATTATGGACTTCCCATCCTCATAAATTTAAGCCAACGAGGGAAAGATGACTTTTTTAAAAGTCAGAAATAACTCAACTATGGAAGCAAAAAAATAAAAATAATCAAATAATAACATAACTTAAATTTAAACAACTATATATGTAAATCTAAATTATATTGAAATCTAATAATTGATTTTTTTTTATTATCTTTATAGGTAAGTGTCTATTTATAACCAAAATTGATTGCACATTGTTGTAAGTATATAATGCTCTAATAATAATAAATATAATTGAAATATAATAATTTTAATACAATATTCTAATTGCAAGATTTATTGGAGGCAATGACCAGCGTTGACCGAATTTTTTTCACATAAAATCGCACAAAAATTGGTTAAAAATAGCCAAAAAATACAAAATATTTTTTGTAAAAAAATTTAACATTTTTTTCATTATTTTTAAAATTTCATTTCACTTAAAATGCATATTTATTATATTATATTCAGTAAATTTCTGAGCTAAATTTTTCTCTACTTCTTAAACATGAAAAAATTAATGACCCGGAATTACTTTTTATATACAATTTACGAAATTACAAACTCTCATAACAGCAAATGATAAATGATATATGTAAAAACGAAATCATTGGCTTCAAATCATGACCATTTTGACCATACTGTAATTCATTCTTACAATTTTTCGGAATCGTACGAAAATTTTCATCACATTGATCTTATTTGTACGGTAATTGAACTTTATATATATAGTTCATAAAATTTGATAAGAAAATTTCGAAAAAAAAAATAAATTTAGCATTATTTTAGCTACTGACTTTTTTGTGTGCTTTTGTGACACTTTTGTGTACCCGATAAATTTCGATAATTATCACAAAATTTTGTTTACTCCAAAATGGCCATAGATATAGAGAAGTTCCTGGTTTTTGCTGAGCATTGTTATTTAGTAAAAACTTGCAAGAGGTAACATACACACCCTCAAAAAAAATCGCTTCTTTAACATATGTTCCAAACATATTTTGCAGGAAGCACATATATTATTGCATACTGCCGAAACATTAATATGTTTGTTTTATGTGAACATATTATATGTTTGGAAGCATTTTGAGCCAAAAATATTATATGCTTGGAAGAATTTTTCCCAAACACGATTGTGCTCATTCCCTAACATACTCGTAATTTTCACTTCCACGATTTTTTTTTAGTTATTGGCACCTTTCTCTGTAATACAAATAATGTTGAAGAAATTATTCACTTTTATAAATTTTTTAAATTTTACCTTTCGCCTGCACGGAGAATCGAACCGAGGACCATACAGTTTGTAAGCCAACACACTATCCACTGGGCTACGTAGCTGTTATAGTCACCAGTAGATAATTATCGTTTTAAGTTATATTTATATAGCATAGTTTGCAGCGCCCACGAGCCTATGCAAACATAACATTATTTAACAGAAACATACATTTGTTTGCCACGTGGAGCAGTGGTTAGCATGTCTGCCTTGCATGCAAAGGGTCGTGGGTTCAATCCCTGCTCCGACCGAACATTTTTTTTTTGTTTTTTTTTTTTTTTTTTTTTAATTTACACATTTATATTTATACTATATTATTTTTTTTTTAAATGAAACTTCGAAATGTGCGTTATTAAAGATTTATAGTCAGTAACAGTGCTTGATATAAACGAAATTGACTGATTTTTGGATAAAATATTATTTTTTATTGCAAAAATAACAATCTTGTAATAAAAAACTGTTTTTGTACAAAACTTTAAAATTTGGAAGGAATTCAAAAACTAACAAAAGAAGAACGTGGAGTCGAGTATAAACATACATACATAATTTTATAATATAAACATAAATTTATTTAGGAGTGAACAGTTTTTTACTAGCATTTAACACCATCGCTCTAAAATTCCTTTCATTTTTCTTTAATAATTCATTTTAAAGAAAATAAACTTTTTAAATTGTTTTAGCTGTAAAACTCGAACTTAATGCCCGCTTTTATATTTGATGGTGTCCGTCAACTCCTCGTGGACTACTTTTTAATAAAGAGGAACTAAAGTTTGTTTTTTTACATTTTACTGTGTAATTTTTCACTATTTCCTCCTTATTTCATTTTACTGTCCCAACTCTAAAAAGAGTATAGTGCCCTTTCGTTATTTTTATGAAGACCCCTGATTTCTTTTAACGAACCAAGAAAAAAATTGTGCCCATAATGCCAAAATGATAAACAAAACACATGTCCACACATACATAAAATGCTGCTCTCAAGGCGAAAACATAAGCTGTTTGTTTTTCAAATGTCTATTCTCTTGGTTCAGAATGTATATTCTCTTTATTCAAATTAAATAATATTTAGACTTAAACATATCAAATTTTTGGCCTTATCATAAAACAGTTTTCCGAAACAACATACAAGCGGTTTCACAGAAATTGTTCTCTTTTGACTCTTTTGCTGTGTTATATTGATATCTTTCGTCAACTCTCCCGGTTTCCATCTCTATTTCTCTCTATACTCTCTCTGTCGCTTTGAATAAAATATCACAACATATGTATGTTTAGTCGAAATTTGTAAATTTATATATGTTTGTATTCACACATATGATTTTTATGAAACATTCATGCCCCAAACATAATATATTCTAACATATTAACATAGATGTCCCAAACATTTAGTGTTAGTTCAGGAACATTACATGTTCGCACTTAAATATATTGTGGTTTAAAATCGTGCCCGAAACACATTTTGTTTATATCGGAACATATGAAAAACATATTTTTCTAACAGTGCAATTATCAGCTGTTTTCAATAATAAACGATATGTGCGTTATGTTGCACTGCACAATGCTTAAATTGGGCTTTGAAATATGTAGGTTAGGTTCAGTATAGTGGCAGCCCGATATTTCAGACTCACATATACTATTCAGTCCATTGTGATACCACAGTAGTGAACTTCTCTCTTATCACTGAGTGCTGCCCGATTCTATATTGAGCACAATGGCATGGCAGAGTCCGAAAGGAGTTCCACATTGCCGTGAAACCACTTAGAGATGCTTTGAAACACTCAGAAATGAGGAGAATCCACCGCTGAAAAAATTGCTTTGTCGAAACTGGGTTCGAACCCACGACCGGTCCGTCTGAAATTTGGTATATAGTGTAAGTATATGGTCTCTAATGACCATACAAAAATTGGTCCACATCGGTCCATAATTACATATAGCCCCCATATAAACCGATCCCCCGATTTGGCTTGCGGAGCCTCTAAGAGAAGCACATTTCACCCGATCCGGCTGAAATTTGGAACATGGTGTTAGTATATGGTCTCTAACAACCATGCAAAAATTGTTCCACATCGGTCCATAATTATATATAGCCCCCAAATTTCATCCGATCCGTCTGAAATTTGGTATATGGTGTTAGTATATGGTCTCTAATGACCATGCAAAAATTGGTCCACATCGGTTCATAATTATATATCACCAGATTTGACCTCCGGAGCCTCTTGGAAGACCAAAATTCATCTGATTCAGTTGAAATTTGGTACTTGGTGTTAATATAAGGCCACAAACACCCATGCAAAAATTGGTCGAAATCGGTCAATAATCATATATAGGCCCCATATAAACCGATACCCAGATTTGACCATCGGAGCCCCTTGGAAGAGCAAAATTCATCCGATTTGGTTGAAATTTGGTACGTGATGGTAGTATATGGTATCCACCAACCATGCAGGAATTGGTTCATATCAGTCCATAATTATATATAGCCCCCAAATAAACCGATTCCCAGATTTGACCTCCGGTGTCTTTTGGAGAAGCAAAATTCATCCGATCTGGTTGAAATTTGGTACGTGGTGGTAGTGTATGATATTTAACAGCCATGCCAAAAGTGGTCCATATCAGTCCATACACTGAAAAAAATATTGTCGTGAGGTCAAAGATTTCATGTCTTTAAAATACGAATACAAATTTTGCTTAGCATAGAAGACGCATTTCTCTAAAATAAAGATATTTTCCTTGTCCAAAAGTCGATAAACTTTTCAATGAAGTCGTATTGTCCTTATAATTAAGTGATTTGACTTAAAAATGGGTATCTTAACATGAAAGAAAAAATTTATAGGCTAAGGTCAACTTGTCTTTAATATTTCAGAAAAATTCTTTAAATTTAATGAAATTGTCTTTAAAAATTTGTTGTCTTTTTGCACCTTGACTACAAAGCAAAAAATCGTTCAAATATAGGACATGTTTTTCAAAACTTTATTTTAAAGAAGTTTTTTACTTCAAACATAGCATAATTTCTACTGGAAGTCGAGTCCTAATTTGGTTTTTAAAGGACTTTGATAGCATATGAAGAAACAAAGCTGAGAAAGCGAAAAATTAAAATTTGCTTCCTAGAAGCAAGTACACAAAACCTAAATTTAAAAGAGAATTGTGTATTAAAAGTATCCTTACTTGTATTCTCCGCTTCTTTGGCTCGGAATCAATACCAAATTTTTTAAAGTAAAGACAAAATCTTTGGAACCGAGTATGCTTTTTTTCAGTGTAATCATATATAGCCCCCATATAAACCGATCCCGAGATTTGGTTTTGGAGCCTCTTGGAGGAGCAAATTTCATCCGAGTCAGTTGAAATTTGGTACATTGTGCTAGTATATGGCCGTTAACAACCATGCCTAACTAGGTCCATATCGGTCTATAGTTATATATAGCCTTCAGATAAATCGATCCCCAATCACACAAAAATTGGTCCATATCAAGTTCATAATTCTATATAGCCCCCATATAAGCGACGCCCATATTTCAATTCTGGCTTTCTACGTACCGTGCAAAAGTCCATGTCGATTCGTAATTATTTGTAGACTTACCTATACATAACTTTTTTGTCCAATATATACCACGTATGGACTAACTCACAATTTAGAAAACGATGTTAAGAAGTTTTAAGATACCACAACCGAATAATTCGATTGAGGATGACTGTCTTTCGTAGAAGTTTCTACGCAATCCATGGTGGAGGGTACATAAGATTCGGCCTGGCCGAAGTTACGGCCGTATATAATTGTTTATTTTTATATGCTGAATTCGAAAATAGAGGTTAACTTTTTTTTGATATCCTTATATTGTTCTGTTTTCGTCCTTTTTTCACTTGAAAAATCATATCTCGAGTTAGAAATGTCCGATTATATTATGTTGGTACTTAAATGCAAGGTATTGAGATGACGAACAACCGTGCACTCAAAAAAAAAAAGTTTACTTGGTCCAAAGATTTTGACCTTACCTTAAGGATTTTGGTATTGATTCCGAGCCAAAGATGCGGTTTCTTTAAAATAAAGAAATTTTTTAGAGACCTATATGGCTTTAAATCTAGCACCAATAAAATTAAAATTACAATACAGATCTCATTTATCAAATTTTCGTTCTCTTTTCGCGGTTTAATAATAAAGGTACTCACGTACAAACAAATGCCAGTTTAAAAATCCAAATTATAACGAATACTTCAAAGTAAAAAATGTTTTCTTAATTCCAAAAAAAACTTTAAATCAAAGACGCTAAATCCACAAAATAAGTCTTAGCCTATATTTGAACCGTTTTTCTCTTAAATCTAAAGTTTCAATATTTCAGTTAATTTAAGGACATTTTCTTTAAATTAAAAATGTGTTTCTTTACTTTAAGGAAAATTAGCCTTAGACGTGGCTTTAACGGAAATTTACAAAATTTGTTTCCTAAATGTAATGAAAAAAAAAAAATGAAGCAAAGATCATAAACTTTATTTTAATTAAAATTTAATTATTTTAAAGAAATTTGTCCTTAATATTTTGTAAATTTCGCATCCTACAATTTTGGTTGCGTAATCTTGGTGACATTTTTTTCTATGTACCTATTGGTAATAGTCTCTTAATCAGTCCAACATATAACTCTTTAAATCATAACTATGTTTTTGCAAGTCTTCTTAGGAGATATTTAAGAGTATATGTATGTATTTCTCCTTTTTCACTCAACATGGTTATTATATGACATGCTTTCTCTTTGAGATTAGTTTGAAAGTTTGCCACTCAACTTCTAAAAACTGTAAAGTGACCAACAGATCTCATGCCATACAAGTTGGTAAAGCTCAAACGAACACTTGATGTTGATTTTTGAACTTAAAACAGCACTGGCACACTCACACACTCAAACAAGCTGTAAAACGTGTCCCCAAAAGTAAAGCATATGCAATCAACGGCCTACAACACAACCTCCAACGCTAAACCTCTACCGCCACCCTCTTGTATCGCATTGAGCAATATTTAATAAAGGTGTTGGGTAGATGGAGGAGGGTTCAAAAGAAGACGGTAGTAAGAGCCTATAGGTATTTAAAATTCCAGCTAAAATGCGGATGAGTCATCATTGTGTACTAGCTACACCTTGTGTAGTTTGTCTGTTTGTATAGTAGATGTTGCCGGTGTTGTTGTTGTTGTCGCTCTTGTAGTTAGTGCTGTATTTCAATTCATGAATGAATGAATGAATTGGTCTAAATGAATGAATATTATTTGGATTTTTTTGCTGCTACCTTAAATTGTAGTAAAAAAAACCCGCAATACAAGAATGCCGTCAGCGGTGATGGTGATACACATCAACGTTGCCATAAATTTTGTTCTACTATCAATCGGGATAAGAACACTTGAATACTTAAATAAACAAACATGACTATGTAAATGGAAAGCGTTAATGAATATGACATAATAATACATTTGTTTTGGAATACAGTTGAAGATAGCAGCAAATAAGAACTTGCTGTTTTAATCCCCAACTTGTGATCTGGATTTAGTGCAAACTTGGACCATCTCCAATGAATTTTACATGGGCTTGTCATAGGCGGGAAGTACTTCATTTTCCGATTATTTGCATTGCTTTAGAAATTGTGTTAGTGGTAATTATTTTTATCAAATATTTTTTTTTTCAAAAGATTGATTTTTATATTTGACATCCATTTTATTTATTTGTTCGACGTATATTTTTGTAGAAATATATTTTTTTCCTTCTATTTGAACTCAATGAAAATTCTAGTAATTCTAGAAAAAACCTTCTCAAAAAAACTTCCACTTCCATATTCAAATCCCCGAGAGCATGAAATTTTTAATTTTATTTTCATTATTGTTTACTTTTTTATTGATTTTTCACTAAATTTTTTTTCTACCAGTGTATGCCTTAAGGTGAAACATAATATGTTTGAACAATACAAACTATATTTTGTTTGGACCAATCCTGAAAATATATATGCTTGAAGCAAAATGTGTTTGGGATATTTGTTAAGGAAGTGATTTTTTTTTTTTTGAGCGTGTAGTCCGGACAGATATAGTCTCGACTTTTGGCCGGACTACTGAATTCTCCGGAGTACAATACAAAAAAATGTTCAGTATGTTGTTGGTTGGAGTTTTAAATACAGTGAAACCTCAGCCGGATTGGATGAAGTTTGCTTCTCTTAGATGAAATGTGCTTCTCTTAGAGGCTCCGCAATCCAAATCTGGGGATCGGTTTATATGCACGCTCACAAAAAATCGCTTCTGTTACATATACTCCCAAACATATTTTGCTTCAAGCATATACATTTTTGGGTATTGCCCAAACATTTATATGTTTGATCTCTTCCAATATATAATATGTTTGAAAGCATATTGGTCTAAACAATATATGTTTGGGTAGTCTAAGTTCCAAACATTTTGTATTTTTGCATCCAAATTCAATAATGTTGTCTTCCAAAAAACAATATGTTATTATGTGAACATATAATATGTTTGGAAGCATTTTGCACCCAAAAATATTATATGCTTAAAAAAAATTCTCCCAAACAATATTGTGCTCAAAATTTTATTTATTTATTTATATATTTACAATCATATTGAATTATGAAAATAAACAGGTAATATAGGTGCTAACAACATAGGTTTTCGACCTGAATACTCAAAATTTTGTTTCTGCCCAATTGTATATTCCCCCACATCTTTCTCACTTCCACGAGATTTTTTAGTTCTTAGCACCTTTTTCTGTAATACAAACATTGTAAAAGAAATTATTCAATTGTATGATTTTTTTTATTCGATTCGAACAGCGGACCACACAGTTTGTAAGGATCAAAGAAGTAGCTGATCAATTGCCCAAGGGAAATTAAAATGTTAATTTTGTAATAACAAGCAACAACCACCAACTTAATTCAATATCGCTCCCTGTTAAATAGCGCTCCAAGCTACGAAACACATATTTGTTTATAGGCTATTTCTAAATTAATATATGTTTGCATCCAAGCATATTATATTTACAAACATTTTATGTCCCAAACATAATATGTTCTAACATATTAACATATATGTCCCAAACATGTTATGCTAGTTTATGAACATTATATGCTTGTACTCAAAAATATTGTGTTTAAAAATTTGTGTTCCAAACATATAATGTTTATAGCCAAACATATGAAAAACAGTCTTTTTCATCCGTGTGGTGGCTATACGTAAAAGTGGCCCCATGTGGCCCATTTGCAATACCATCCGACCTACATCATTATTTCGATGTGTTACAAACGAAATGACAAAGTTAATATAATTAAATTAAATACGAAATTATACACGAGAATTATTCCTCTCCAAACTGATTTTTTCACAACCACTGTGCATCATCTTCTCATATAACTACAATCTCTTCATCTTATTTTTCGATTTCGGTTTGTACTACACTAGACTTAGATTTGAAAATTCGTCTCCCTCTCTCTCTCTGTCGCTTACTCCACTGAAATCTCCATCAGGGCTGCCAATAAAATTTCAAGAAAAATCGTCACTTTTTTCCGAAGAAATCGTCATAATCGTCACTTCCATTTTAAAAATCGTCAAAAAAATCTGCAATGGAAATAATATTAAAATCAAACTAATTTTTTAGTTAAAAACAAATGTAAAGACATAAAATTAACACAACAACAAAAGCAGATGCAATGCTTTGCTATTCAATTCAAAAAATAATATAATTTTTTTTTTAATATATAGTTATTAATTCAGTAAGAGTTTTATTTAAAAATAAAAATAAAGATCTTTAATATTTACGTATGCGTTTTCCATAATTTGACTATAAAACTCTTATTGATTGACTCTCCAATTAAGAGGTACAATTTTCTATAGAAATAAAATTTTAGCAAAATCTTCTACAGAAATAAAATTTTGACGAAATTTTCTTTAGAAATGAAATTTTGGAAAACTTTTGAAAAAATTTTCTAGAAATAAAATTTTGCAAAAATTTTCTTAGATATAAAGAGTTTACTATAGAAAAAAAGTACCAAAAATGGTCTATAGAAATACATTTTTGCAAGAATGTTATATAGAAATAAAATTGTGAAAACATTTTCTATAGAAATAAAATTTTGACACAACTTTCTATAGAAATAAAATTTTGACAAAATTTTCTATAGAAATAAAATTTTGGCAACATTTTCTATAGAAATAAAATTTTGACAAAATTATCTATAGACATAAAATTTTAACAAAATTTTCTATAGAAATAAAATTTTGACAAAATTTTCTATAGATATTGGCAATATTTTCTATATAAATAAAATGTTGACAAAATTCTGTAGAAATAAAATTTGGACAACTTTTTCTATAGAAATAAAATTTTTACAAAAATTTCTACAAATTCAATATAAATAAAAGAATATTTTTGTTTGTACTAATCACAAATATTTTATCAACAACTTTAAAATATTTTTTTTTTTAATTTGGTAGATTTTTTGTAAAATTTTCTTCAATTTTGGTGGATTATTTTTGGCACGAGCGGCAACTGTGATACCAATACTGTAGATGTAAAATGGGATATAGCTCTAGCAAAAACTTGCAGTTTCTCTCTCTGACAACTGTCAAATGCATTCTCTCTTTTGCTGGCTCTAAACGTGTAAACGAATTGCTTATATCAAAAATTTTTGACCTAATATCGTCATTTTTGGGACAAAAATCGGAAAATCGGCATTTGTTATTTTTTGAGTAAAAAATCGTCAAAATGCCGATAAATCGGCAAAATTGGCAGCCCTGATCTCCATTTACTCCCACTGTGCTCTTTTCATTCATTCATTTAACCTAAACTCATGTCCGGATGACAATTGTGGTTCGAAATTTCCTGAATGTGACATTCAATATTTGTTTAGTTCGTTGGTACTGTCTTATTAAATATTTGCTTTTGACCAATGTTTATGGCCCATTTGTTGGTAATATACGTTTTATTTAATACCCCCTGTGAAAACATTCATTTCATAATTTTGTATTGGCTTATATGGTTGCCAATATTTACTAGCCTCAAGTAGTATCCTGTGTGGCTCTGCATTATAGGTTGGCTATATTCCTATAAACGTTTTTGGCTAAGAGTGTAGATTTTGTACTTCCCCAAAGGCCACAGGCAGTTTGCCTTTCCCTCACAACCCCTCAATGGAATGCAATTCTCCAAAACATTTAGTCGTCAATTTGCTGTCGACTTTTAACGTTTTATTGCTCGATTCGTTTCGTTTATTCTCTCTTTTTTTAACATCGACAACGTTGACGCGAAAAAAGTGATTTCTTGGAAATCTGATGTTTTATATAGGGGGTATTGTCCCACCATACCCACTGCTTGAATTCGATTGGTTTGGTTTTGATTCCGTTCTTTGTGTTGTTAGCACGGTTGCCACTCGTGCCAAAAATTATCTGCCGAAATTTAAAAAAAAAAATTACCAAAAATAGACCATATTTAAAAAATTAAGTTTTTGATCAAATTTTTGTCAAAATTTTATTTCTATAGAAAATTTTGTCAAAATTTTATTTCTATAGAAAATTTTGTCAAAATTTTATTTCTATAGAAAATTTTGTCACAATTTTATTTCTATAGAAAATTTTGTCAAAATTTTATTTCTATTGAAAATTTTGTCAAAATTTTATTTCTATAGAAAATTTCTCTAAATTTTATTTGTATAGAATATTTTGTCAAAATTTTATTTCTATAGAAAATTTTGTCAAAATTTTATTTCTATAGAAAATTTTGTCAAAATTTTATTTCTATAGAAAATTTCTCTAAATTTTATTTGTATAGAATATTTTGTCAAAATTTTATTTCTATTGAAAATTTTGTCACAATTTTATTTCTTATATTACATGTTAGCCTGATACCGAAACAGGCAATTGACGTCCAAATGCATTATATCTAATTATACAATTATTATTCGAGCTTTATGGACAGATATAGATTAAGGAACATGGTTAATAGAGCCATTGAAAAGAAAACGCCAGATACAAATCTATACACGCCTGGACTGTACATGTTTCGGTTCGGGCGAATGAACCTTTCCACAGCCTTTAGTATAGATCTGGCTGGGAGAGATAACTCAATTTTGGGCCCTTTATGCTAACTCCTTATGGAGAAAACATTTGGGAAATTTCCTCTTACAAATTGAATCATCTTTTCTCCCACTGTACATCATCTTTTCATATAACTTACAAGTCCCTTAATCTTATTTTTATTTCGTTTTGTTACATAGTAATGCAACAACACGAAATTTATTTTTAGAAAGCTTATTTGTTAGAATTCACCTAAGTGGTGAACAGTCGAACAATGCTTATTGTTTCTACAGTCAACTACAACATATGACAATTAACAGAAACTGGTTTCCAGGAAACAACAACAATTCTAACACGTAAGGCTAACATGTAATATAATAAGCAACGATGAGCCCGTCGTAAAACTAGGAAAAACACGACTAATGTACGTGTTAGAATTGTTGTTGTTTCCTGGAAACCAGTTTCTGTTAATTGTCATATGTTGTAGTTGACTGTAGAAACAATAAGCATTGTTCGACTGTTCACCACTTAGGTGAATTCTAACAAATAAGCTTTCTAAAAATAAATTTCGTGTTGTTGCATTACTATGTAACAAAACGAAATAAAAATAAGATTAAGGGACTTGTAAGTTATATGAAAAGATGATGTACAGTGGGAGAAAAGATGATTCAATTTGTAAGAGGAAATTTCCCAAATGTTTTCTCCATAAGGAGTTAGCATAAAGGGCCCAAAATTGAGTTATCTCTCCCAGCCAGATCTATACTAAAGGCTGTGGAAAGGTTCATTCGCCCGAACCGAAACATGTACAGTCCAGGCGTGTATAGATTTGTATCTGGCGTTTTCTTTTCAATGGCTCTATTAACCATGTTCCTTAATCTATATCTGTCCATAAAGCTCGAATAATAATTGTATAATTAGATACAATTTTATTTCTATAGAAAATTTTGTCAAAATTTTATTTCTATTGAAAATTTGTTCAAAATTTTATTTCTATAGAAAATTTTGTCAAAATTTTATTTCTACTGAAAATTTGTTCAAAATTTTATTTCTATAGAAAATTTTTCTAAATTTTATTTCTATAGAATATTTCGTCAAAATTTTATTTTCATAGAAAATTTTGTCAAAATTTTATTTCTATAGAAAATTTGTTTCTATAGAAAATTTTGTCAAAATTTTATTTCTATAGAAAATTTTGTCAAAATTTTATATCTATAGACAATTTTGTCAAATTTTTATTTCTATAGAAGAATTTGTCAAAATTTTATTGCTATAGAAAATTTAGTCACAATTTTATTTCTATGGAAAATTTTGTCTCTTTAATTTTCTCTAAATTTTATTTGTATAGAATATTTTGTCAAAATTTTATATCTATTGAAAATTTTGTCAAAATTTTATTTCTATAGAAAATTTTGTCAAAATTTTATTTCTATAGAAAATTTCTCTAAATTTTATTTCTATAGAAAATTTTGTCAAAATTTTATTTCTATAGAAAATTTTGTCAAAATTTTATTTCTATTGAAAATTTTGTCAAAATTTTATTTCTATAGAAAATTTTGTCAAAATTTTATTTCTACTGAAAATTTGTTCAAAATTTTATTTCTATAGAAAATTTTTCTAAATTTTTTTCTGTAGAAAATTTTGCTAAATTTTAATTCTATAGAAAATTTCTTCAAAATTTTATTTTCATAGAAAATTTTGTCAAAATTTTATTTCTATAGAAAATTTTGTCAAAATTTTATTTCTATAGAAAATTTTGTCAAAATTTTATATCTATAGACAATTTCGTCAAATTTTTATGTCTATAGAAGATTTTGTCAAAATTTTATTTCTATAGAAAATTTTGTCAAAATTTTATTTGTATAGAAAATTTTGTCAAAATTTTATTCTATGGAAAATTTTGTCAAAATTTTATTTCTCTAGAAAATTTTGTCAATATTGTATTTCTATAGAAAATTTTGTCAAAATAGAGATAATTTTCAACTATCTGCCATCTATGGTAGAATTCTACCAACTGTGGCAACCGTGGTTATTAGTCGGTTTGTCCATTTGTTTATTATGTAGCAGGGGTGTCATCGGATTTATGAAATAATCAGTTTTAAGATCAGGTTTATGTTTATAAATTATAATTAAAATTAAAAATAAAATTTAAATTTGAATTATATTTATAATTTAAATTTAAAATTAAAATTAAACTTAAATTATATGGCAATAGGGATGCCTTAAATTGACATCCCTATTGCGAAGCAAAACCATTTCTGTTCTCATTTCTTGTTGAGAATACTATTGGCATCGGTTGTATCAGCACATCGTCAAGTATTTCAATTGCCGGTATTGGTCGATCGGTTTTTTGACTGGCAAGCTGATTGTCTCGTGTACGATGGCGTTTGAAAGTCATTTAGCCTTATTTGTTGCCCACACATACATGGCTTTTTTGGGGAATTTCCGTTTTTTTGTGTGTTCTTTGACTTTTCCTCTCTTTGCATTGGGGTGTTGATGGTGGTTTTATGGCTTTATAATTTATTAAAAAAAAAAGTAAAGAATTGTAAATGATTTCAGGACATTTGACTCTTCTTGGAAGCTATCAAATGTGGTAGGAAACTTTTAAATTTTATTTCAAGAGTCGATTTAACTTGACAATTGAACAGGATTTCCTACAATTATTAAATAAATATGGTAATGGACAATACATTAATTTTTTTAATGTTCCATTTGTCGTGAATACAGGTATGATAGGTAGATAAAATGGAAAGGGAAGAGAGAAGAAGGAAACACTATAAAAAAATAGTAAGGATATGCTAATAAATAAGCGCATTCATTACATGTACACAAGTTACGATTCTCATATTCAGGGTCATAGAGAAAAGAAATTATGCAATATTAAAAAAAATCAAATGCCCATTTTAAAAATGTTTTTTTTTTTTGAATGGTCACGATCTGGATCAAAATATCGAATTTTAAAATTTTGGATAGCCTTGTTTAGGCATAATTGAAAAGTAGACATTTATCGTAAGCGATAAAGGAACATTAAAAATATTGTAAGAATTAATAAACCAGCAAAAAATTTGGAAGTTCTTCCAAAGCACAACTTTAAAAGCACTTCCAGAAAATGCACTCCCAATGATGTTCTTTATTTTAACTACCCAGGAAGTTCTTTTAATTCAATTTTTTATAACTTGGTTTTTTCATACTTTTAATGGATAATTTTAACTTTTTTTGTTTCAAATAGATTAAAAACAGGGTAAGAATTCATAAAATGGTACAAAACATTTAAATTTTGTCGAAAAAAATGCTAAATTCAATCTGAAAAAATTGTGAATTTTTGAAAATATTTGAAGTCAAACGTTTCCGACGAGCACTAGAATCCATTAAAAATTATAAAAAATTATAAAAATTATTTATTTGACCAAATATCACAGAATTTGTTAATTTACATCCAAAACATTGAATTCGGATCACATCTAAAGAAGTGATGTAAATTCAGTGAAACGGCTGTTGAAATGGAGGACTTCCGTTCTATGACAAGCCCATGTTAAATTCATCGCTTCTGCGTCAATTTTGCACCACTTCCGGATCCAAAAAGAACATTTTCATTATTTTTTTAGCGACGTTTTTTTTGCTGGGAAAATGATACAAATTATTTTAATTTTGTCGAAAAAAAATGATTGCGAATTTTTTAAAATATTTGAGGTCAAACATTTCAGACAAGAGTTAGAATGAATTAAAAACCATACGAATTTATAAAAGTTATTTCTTTGGCAAAATATCACAAAAATTTTTAATTCACATCCAAACCACTTAACAGGTTGGCTGATAAGTCCCCGGTCTAACAAAGAAAAACACATTTTTTTGTCAAAATTCTTTTTTATTATTCAACATAGTTCCCTTCTAGAGCGATAAGACTAGAAGTGCCCATATGTAATAGGTACTTTTAGTTAAATGTGGTATCACAATGGACTGAATAGTCTAAGTGAGCCTGTTATGGACTGAATAGTCTAAGTGAGCCTGGTTAGGTTAAAGTGGGCTGCCACTTTAACCTAACCTAACCTAACCTTCAAGAGCGATACAACGATTATAAAGACCTTCCAATTTTTTGATACCATTTTGGTAGTACTCCTTCTGTTTTACCTCAAAATAGGCCTCAGTTTCGGCGATCACATCTTCATTGCAGCCAAATTTTTTTCCCTGCGATCATCCTTTTGAGGTCTGAGAACAAGAAAAAGTCGCTGGGGGCCAGATCAAGAGAATACGGTGGGTGGGGAAGTAATTCGAAGCCCAATTCATGAATTTTTGCCATCGTTCTCAATGACTTGTGGCACCGTGCGTTGTCTTGGTGGAACAACACATTTTTCTTCTTCATATGGGGCCGTTTTGCCGCGATTTCGACCTTCAACCGCTCCAATAACGCCATATAATAGTCACTGTTGATGGTTTTTCCCTTCTCAAGATAATCGATAAAAATTATTCCATGCGCATCCCACAAAAACAGAGGCCATTACTTTGCCAGCGGACTTTTGAGTCTTTCCACGCTTCGGAGACGGTTCACCGGTCGCTGTCGGTCACTCAGCCGATTGTCGATTGGACTCAGGAGTGTGGTGATGGAGCCATGTTTCATCCAAAAACTCGGATGTTTTACGAGTTAACAGCGGCAAACACCGCTCAGAATCATCAACACGTTGTTGTTTTTGGTCAAATGTGAGCTCGCGCGGCACCCATTTTGCACAGAGCTTCCGCATATCCAAATATTGATGAATGATATGACCAACATGTTCCTTTGATATCTTTAAGGCCTCTGCTATCCCGATCAACTTCATTTTAGGTCATTCAAAATCATTTTGTGAATTTTTTTATGTTTTCGTCGGTAACCACCTCTTTCGGGCGTCCACTGCGTTCATCGTCCTCCGTGCTCATTTCACCATGCTTGAATTTTGCATACCAATCAATTATGGATGATTTCCCTGGGGCAGAGTCCGGAAACTCATTATCAAGCCAAATTTTTGCTTCCACCGTATTTCTTTCCTTCAGAAAACAGTATTTTATCAAAATACGAAATTCCTTTTTTTTCACAATAACAAAAAATATTTTGTTTTTTAAATCTGCACACAACAAAAATTTTTTTTTCTGAGTCAATCACGATATTAATTGTTCCAATTATTTTTTTTAATTAAAATGACATCACACACGAAAATGATTATTAAAAATTGCGTGATTAATTACAAATAATTAAAAAATATACTTGATTAAAAAATTGTAAATTTTTCGGCAATTTAAAATTTTTCAATTTAATTAATGTTTTAAATAATTTTTTTTCTTTAGGCATTGTATTATTTTTTATATTTTTATTTATTTATAATTATTTTAGCAGTTCTAATTTAATTTTTTTAATTGCTTCAATCACGAAAATGATATTATTAATTGCAGGATTAATTAGAAATAAATAAAAAATGCACTTGTTAAAAAAATTAATACATTTTTCGAAAATTTATTTATTTATTTACTACAGATTTACAATCATAATAAATTATGAAAATAAATATTAAAAAACAATTGGTGCTAACAACAAAGGTTTTTAAAAATTTAAAATTTTTAATTTATTTAAAAAAAAAATTAATAATGTTTTTTTTTATGATAAATTAATGATTTTTCAAGCTCGAGGTCTTTTCTTTTATTTTTTATATTTGTATAAATATTTTCCCTTTTGATTAAATAATTTTCTTGTAATTTCAGAATAATTCATATAAATTAGTTTGCACTGAATATGTTAATTTCATGAGAGGTGACTTTTTATGTATGTATTTTCATGATGAAAGTTAATTTTTTTTATGGAACAGTTTTTGAGATATCCCGTTATTTTTAGTTTTTCGCCCCTTTTTCCCTGGTTGATCTTATTTTTTATGTTAAAGTATCATCTTTACGAACATGAAGAGAAACCAGACTTTTTCAATGGTTTGTACTTTTTCGGCGGCACATAGTCGTTGTAAAGCACGATTTTTTGAAAATTCGCCCTATTTTCATCGATATATTTTGAACCACCGAATTTATCACAGATCCAATTGTACACGTTTGTTCGTCATCTCAATAACCATTTAAGTACCAACAACGATATAATCGGGCATACTGACATCTAGCTCGAGATATGATTTGTCTAGTGAAAAAACGACGAAAAACTAATAATAACGAGATATCTCAAAAACGGTTTCATAAACAAATTTTAACCTTCATTTTCGAATTCAGAAGATGAAAATACATAAGAAATGTCACCTCTTATAAAATGTAAATGAAAAAAAATATTTTGTAAACAAGTGTAATTATAGTTGGATATTTCATTGGATTGAAGTAAAAATTGAATGAACCAACGAATAGTAGGTCTATAAAGAAACTTATTATTCCCAACAAAATTTCCAATTATATTTTTCATTTAAAAATATTTTTTTAATTAATTACATTTTCAACTTCAACCAACGTTTTTATTGGAAATATTTTATTGATATGTTTTTCTGTGTGTGATTGATTTCAATCTCTCTCGAAGAGAAAGAGCGAAAAGATAACTTCTGCCTGTGGTCAATTGCAATGTGCATCCGTTCTACAGCGAAACCAATAAATCTAATAATCTTAGATATTCTTTAAAGTCCCAATAGTAAAACCACTGAAACTGAGAGTTTTCGTCATATCGTTCTAAATCTGGATATTGTCCACCGCATGTGGCCATCATCTTTCCTTGAATTGTTTTGAAAACCTCTTTCGCTCGCAGCGGTGGTACAGAATGTTTTAAAATGTTTCAAATGTACAATTGTTGTTGTACTCAAAAGATTTATAATTATTTTTATTTTATTGAAACTTCTATGCTAATCAGATTCTGAGGTTATTCACCAAAAGTATTAATAAACGCATAAGGGGTAGTATATTTTGTGGTAAAAATTATTGTAGCAAAAAAACAGAAAACCAGTAATTACATTTTATTTTGAGATGTATGGAGAGAATGTGCAAGAGAGAGAGAGCTAGAAGATTAGAATTTTGAAGGAATTTGTGTAAAAAGTCTATGATGCTGTAAATGTTAATTTAAACAAATAATCGCTTGAATTTAGTTTTAAGATTTTGGTATTGCTGCCACAACAAAGATGTGGTTACTTTCAAGTAAAGATATTTTAAGAAATATTCCCGATGTTGGTTTTTGATGTAGTTTAAACTAGGCTATCGCAGAAAAATCCAGCTCAAAAATCCTATGCTATTAATTCAGAACAAGTATATACGGCCGTAAGTTTGGCCAGGCCGAATATTATGTACCCACCACCATGGATTGCATAGAAACTTCTACGAAAGACTGTCATCCACAAATTTGAACTCAATCGGATGAAATTTGCTCCTCCAAGAGGCTCCAAAACCAAATTTCGGGATCGGTTTATATGGGGGCTATAAATGATTATGGGCTGATATGGACCACGTTTGGCATGGTTGTTAAATATCATATACTACCACCACGTACAAAATTTCAACCAGATCGGATAAATTTTGCTTCTCCAAAAGGCACCGGAGGTCAAATCTGGCGATCGGTTTATATGAGAGCTATATATATAATTATGGACTTATAGCAACCAATTCCTGCATGGTTGTTGGATACCATATACTAACATCACGTACAAAATTTCAACCGAATGGGAAGAATTTTGCTCTTCCGGAGGTCAAATCTGGGGATCGGTTTATATGGGGGCTATATATAATTATAGACCGATTTCGACCAATTTTTGCATGGGTGTTTGAGGCCATATATTAACATCACGTACCAAATTTCAAACGAATCGGATGAATTTTGCTCTTCCAAGGGGCTCCGCAAGCCAAATCGGGGGATCGGTTTATATGGGGACTATATATAATTATTAACCGATGTGGACCAATTTTTGCATAGTTGTTAGAGACCATATACTTACACCATGTACCAAATTTCAGCCGGATCGGATGATATTTGCTTCTCTTAGAGGCTCCGCAAGCCAAATCGTGGGGTCGGTTTATATGGGGGCTATATATAATTATGGACCGATGTGGACCAATTTTTGCATAGTTGTTAGAGACCATATGCTGACACCATGTACCAAATTTCAGCTGGATCGGATGAAATTTGCTTCTCTTAGAGTTCCCGCAAGCCAAATTTGGGGGTCCGTTTATATGGGGGCCATACGTAAAAGTGGACCGATATGGCCCATTTGCAATACCATCCGACCTACATCAATAATAACTACTTGTGCCAAGTTTCAAGTCGATAGCTTGTTTCGTTCGGAAGTTAGCGTGATTTCAACAGACGGACGGACGAACATGCTCAGATCGACTCAGAATTTCACCACGACCCAGAATATATATACTTTATAGGGTCTTAGAGCAATATTTCGATTTTTTACAAACGGAATGACAGAGTTAATATACCCCCATTCTATGGTGGAGGGTATAAAAATCATCCCCGCTGGGATTTGAACCTGTGCCGTTTGACTTCTTAACTTTCATTGAAGTTCTTTTGAGAATGTTTTGCAAATTCCGATAATTTTTAATTTTTTAATTTTAACATATTGCCAAAATAAAATAAAAACGATGTATAAAATAAAAAAACTAATATTTTAGAAAAATTTGTAGAGTTTGTAAGGCTTGAGGTCATGTTGTAATAAAACAAAATAAAATCTTAGTTTTTTATAGTGTTTTATTTTTATTTTTTTTCCAATATTTCGACACCATCGTTGTCCGTCCTCAGGGAAATTAAATTTTTAATATTAAAACACTATAAAAAACTAAGATTTTATTTTGTTTTATTACAACATGACCTCAAGCCTTACAAACTCTACAAATAATTATACTAAAATTTTAGAAAAATATTTGATAAAAAAATGCACGGCGCATAATCTTTTAAGTAGGTCAATATTTTTTTCTGTGCATGTTCAATCATTATTTCTGAGCCAATTTGTCCCATTTCCGGATCAGAATAGAACATTATCGTTTTTTTTAGCTACGCTTTTCTGCTGGGTGGTTTATAAAGTGAACACTTTTGTATCTTTTTAGTACTTTCCTTTACCTTCCCAGCAAAAAAAGCATCGCCAAAAAAGTTATGAAAATGTCCTTTTTGGTTCCGGAAGTGGTGCAAAGTTGACGCAGAAGCGATGAATTTAACATGGGCTTGTCACAGGACGGAAGTCCTCCATTTCAACAGCCATTGCACTGAATTAGCATCACTTCTTTAGGTGTGATCCGAATTCAATGTTTTGGATGTAAATTAAAAAATGCTGTGTTATTTTGTCAAATAAATAATTTTTATAATTTTTAATGGATTCTAACGCTTGTCGGAAACATTTGACCTCAAATATTTTCAAAAATTCAAAATTTCTTCAGATTGGATTTTGCATTTTTTCGACAAAATTTAAATGATTTGTACCATTTTATGAATTCTTACTCTGTTTTTAACCTATTTGAAAGAAATAAAGATAAAATTACCCACTAAAAGTATGAAAAACCCCAGTTATAAACAAGTATATACGGCCGTAAGTTCGGCCAGGCCGAATCTTATGTACCCTCCACCATGGATTGCGTAGGAACTTCTACTAAAGGCTGTCATCCACAATCGAATTACTTGGGTTGCGATAACACTTGCCGATGGCAAGGTATCGTAAAACTTTTTAACACTGTCTTCTAAATTGTAAGTTAGCCCATACGGGGTATATATTAAACAAAACAAGTATATACGGCCGTAAGTTCGGCCAGGCCGAATCTTATGTACCCTCCACCATGGATTGCGTAGGAACTTCTACTAAAGGCTGTCATCCACAATCGAATTACTTGGGTTGCGATAACACTTGCCGATGGCAAGGTATCGTAAAACTTTTTAACACTGTATTCTAAATTGTAAGTTAGCCCATACGGGGTATATATTAAACAAAAAAAAGGCCGATTAAATACGTATATAATCTAGTTTGACAAAATTTTCTATAGAAATAAAATTTTGACAAAATTTTCTATAGAAATGAAACCTTGACAAAAATTTCTATAGAAATAAAATTTTGACAAAATTTTCTATAGAAATAAAAATTTGACAAAATTTTCTATAGAAATAAAAACTTGACAAAATTTTCTATAGAAATAAAATGTTGACAAAATTTTCTATGGAAGTAAAATGTTGACAAAATTTTCTATAGCAATACAATTTTGACAAAAATTTCTATAGAAATAAAATGTTGACAAAATTTTGTATAGAAATAAAATTTTGACAAAATTTTGTATAGAAATAAAATGTTGACAAAATTTTCTACAGAAATAAATTTTTTACAAAATTTTCTATAGAAATAAAATTTTGACAAGCATTTCTATAGAAATAAACTTTTGACAAAACTTTCTATAGAAATGAAATTTTAACAAAACTTTCTATAGTAATAAAATTTGACAAAATTTTCTATGGAAATAAAGTTTTGGTAGATTACAAAATTTTCTATAGAAATAAAATTTTGACAAAATTTTCTATGGAAATAAAATTTTGACAAACATTTGTATAGAAATAAACTTTTGACAAAACTTTCTATAGAAATGAAATTTTGACAAAACTTTCTGTAGTAATAAAATTTGACAAAATTTTCTATGGAAATAAAGTTTTGGTAGATTATTTTTGGCGATATGGACCAATTTTTGTGTAATAAGTCATCGGCTATATATAACTAAAGACCGATATGGACCAATTTTTACATGGCTGTTAGAGGCCATATATTGACAAAATGTACCAAATTTCAACCGTATCGGATGACTTTTGCTCCTCCAAGAGGTTCCGGACGTCAAATCTGGGGACGGTTTATATGGGAACTATATAATTATGGACCGATATGGACCAATTTTTGCATGGTTGTTAGAGACCATATACTAACACCATGTTCCAAATTTCAACTGGATCGGATGAATTTTGCTCTTCCAAGAGGCTCCGGAGGTCAAATCTGGGGATCGGTTTATATGGGGGATATATATAATTATGGACCGATATGGACCAATTTTTGCATGGTTATTAGAGGCCGTAAACTAACATCAGGTACCAAATTTCAACCGGATCGGATGAATTTTGACCCACCAAGAGGCTCCGGAGGTCAAATCTGGGGATCGGTTTATATGGGGGCTATATATAATTATGGACCGATATGGACCAATTTTTGCATGGTTGTTAAAAACCGTATACTAAGACCATGTACTAAATTTCAACCGGATCGGATGAATTTTGCTCCTCCAAGAGGCTCCGGTGGTCAAATCTGGGGATCGGTTTATATGGGAGCTATATATAATTATGGACCGATATGGACCATTTTTTGCATGGTAGTTAGAGGCCGTATACTAACATCAGGTACCAAATTTCAACCGGATCGGATGAATTTTGCCCCTCCAAAAGTCTCCGGAGGTCAAATCTGGGGATCGGTTTATATGGGGGCTATATATAATTATGGACCGATATGGACCAAATTTTGCATGGTTGTTAGAGACCATATACTTACATCAGGTACCAAATTTCAATCGGATCGGATGAATTTAGCCCCTCCAAGATGCTCCGGAGGTCAAATCTGGGGATCGGTTTATATGGGGGCTATATATAATTATGGACCGATATGGACCAATTTTTGCATGGTTGTTAGAGACCGTATACTAAGACCACGTACCAAATTTCAACCGGATCGGATGAATTTTGCTGCTCCGGGAGGCTCCCCAAGCCAAATTTGGGGATCGGTTTATATGGGGGCTATACGTAAACGTGGTCCGATATGGCCCATTTTCAATACCATCCGACCTACATCAATAACAACTACTTGTGCCAAGTTTCAAGTCGATAGCTTGTTTCGTTCGGAAGTTAGCGTGATTTCCACAGACGGACGGACAGCCGGACAGACGGACGGACGGACAGACGGACAGACGGACGGACGGACGGACATGCTTAGATCGACTCAGAATTTCACCACGACCCAGAATATATATACTTTATGGGGTCTTAGAGCAATATTTCGATGTGTTACAAACGGAATGACAAAGTTAATATACCCCCATCCTATGGTGGAGGGTATAAAAATTGAGTTAAAAGAACTTTCTGGGTAGTTAAAATAAAGAACATCATTGGGAGTGCATCTTCTGGAATTGCTTTTAACGTTGTGCCTTTGGAAGAACTTCCAAATTTTTTTGGTGGGTTTATACCGCCGTGACGAATTTGGTACTTTTTACTCACCCGGGTATGTAACTACGTATCAACGAAGAACTAATCCATAATACATTTGTAAATTTTCGTAGTACTATTTAGTACTACGTACAAAAGTACTTTTTTCACCTTAAAACATTTGGTACTTTTTACGCATACGATTTCGTTGCGATTACAAATATCGATATTATGTTTGATACGAATCAAAGTTTTATGTACATATAAGTTTCGGCTGGAAAACAAGTGCAAGTTACTGTTCTGCTTTGGTACATTTTCCAGTCTTTATTACCTCTAATGCATGCTTCGTTGTTTTAATTTCAATGACCTACGAAACTAAATTGAATGTTTTTTTTTGGGTAGGTTAGGTTAGGTGGCAGCCCGATGTATCAGGCTCACTTAGACTATTCAGTCCATTGTGATAGCACATTGGTGAACTTCTCTCTTCCATGTTAAGCTCAATGACAAGGGACCTCCTTTTTACAGCCGAGTCCGAACGGCGTTCCACATTGCAGTGAAACCACTTAGAGGAGCTTTGAAACCCTCAGAAATGTCTCCAGCATTACTGAGGTGGGATAATCCACCGCTGAAAAACTTTTTTGGTGTTCGCTCGAAGCAGGAATCGAACCCACAACCTTGTGTATGCAAGGCTAGCTGCTAACCTCCCAAACTTGGACACTTTGAAAACTGGTCATCTCCGGACAATGTAGGGAAAAATTTAGGTGACCATGGGTGTATACTTTTTAGAGGTTTCACTGTTCCCCTCTCTATCAGGGATGGAAAATGCAGTACTATAGTACTTTTTTCATTACTTTTTCACCCCGGTCAGTACCGTAGTACCCCCGCGAAGGATTTAGTACCTTTTGTGTAGACATTTTTGAGTCGATATTTATGGTACAATGGCTTTGACAAAATATTTTAATATTTTGAGAAAGTTTTTATCAACCTTATTTGCTAATAGTCTTTTACAAATATGGCAAAGCAGACATGTTCATGTGGGAAGAAAATCTCGATTTTGTAAAAGACATAGTCAAAAAGAGGATTTTATTGAACTTCAAGAATGTTTTAGTCGAAAAAAGAATGCGATTCTATATTATCGATTTTTTATTTCGGTAGAAAATGTTGTCAAAATTTTATTTCTATATAGAATTTTTGCAAAATTTTATTTTTATAAAAAATTTTGTCAAAATTTTATTTCAATTGAAAATTTTGTAAAAATTTTATTTCTATAGGAAATTTTTGCAAAATTTTATTTCTATAGAAAAAATTTTGCAAAATTTTATTTCTATAGAAAATTTTTGCAAAATTTTATTTATAAAGAAAATATTGTCAAAATTTTATTTTCTTTAAAATTCAGTCTCTTGACAATAATCTTCCAGTGAAATTTTTGTTGAAATTTAGTAAAAAGTACCTTTCCGCTCAAAAAATACCTTTTTTGTACTTTCTTAAAAATTGTATTTTCCATCCCTGCTCTCTATATGTACGATATCAATTGAAAATATTTGTCAATGCGTAATAATTCAATTTTCATCAGAAACGCCATTACGATATCGTATTTATCAATTGTCTTGAAATCCGTTGTAGTCATTAATGAATTTCTTGTATAGTCTTTTGTTTACCGCTAATGTTAACAATAAGTCAATATCAGTTTATGGCTAATAAAGGAAGAAAACATACATATTTATGGCCGATAACAAGAATTGATAAGAAGGTGATTTGATTTTTTCTGTTGTTTTTTGGCTATCAAATTTTGACAACGGAAATGTGCAAAATATTTAAATATTATTTAGTGTTTCCGTTTTAAAAGGTTGCTTTCGACGGTTTATTGTATAAGAACATTGAATTTTGGTGTTTCCATTTTGTATAGGGGAAAATCGGTATCGAAGAAACAAAAATTGAATGAATTTCATGACGCAATGGTCACAGAAATGCTATTCCATAGAGGAATTAATAAGCAAATGCCAAAAAATTTATTAAAAAAAAAACACACGTATATAAAATTAATGAATGAAATTATTATAAGCTCCAATTGTATTCAATAAACGACACATACATTCATATGTATATAAGAAATGTATTTTTATTAATTACATCAACGACATTGCGATTTTATTATTTTGTGAATATGATAAGAAAATGTAGTATGACACAAATATTTTTAAAGTTAACAAACAAAAAAAAAATAAATAAATAATATAACGATGACGATGACGAACTCCCACGATTATTGTCTTATACTGAGAATTTTATTTTATCTACAACGTTTGACATAGTAAAGGTAAATATTCAATAAACTGTGACCTATATATCACGGCTTCCAGAGATGTTATTTGTAATGTTTTTCCACATACCGGGGAGTTATTTTGGAAAAATAACAGAAATACACTATTTCACATTTATTAACAAAAATTAAAAACTCTTTTTGTCAAATAAAATATTGTACAAATATTATAAAATTTTGAACCTCTGCCGTATATACGACCTGAAATGCCGCTCTTATTCCCTCATCACCATTATCGCCGATCAGGTGTTTAATTGAATGCTGGGTTTTCTGAAATGTAACCGGGTGAGATGCCATGAACAGGGACTCCAATCACGGTTGTCACTCGGACCAAAAATAATCCACCAAAATTTGAAGAAAATTTTGCCAAAAATATACCGACTTAAAAAAAAATATTTTGCAGTTTTCGATAAAATTTTTGTGATTAGTATGAAAACAAAAAATTTTTCTTCGAAAGAAATATTTTATTATTTTATTTTAGAAGTTTATATATATTATATTTGATCTCTCCAACTAGAGATACTTTTTTGGAAGTATAAATATACCTTGAATTGTAAATGTGTCGAATTTTAAATGTTATAAGGATGGTAGCTTGCACCTCCAAAGGAAAGTTACTACTTCTACAAAAAAGGAGAACTTACAATGGATTTTTATAGTATTATCTAACACGACAATTAACATTTTTAAAGATATTGAATTTACAGAAAATTTTGTCAAAATTTTATTTCTATAAAAAATTTTGTCAAAAATTTATTTCTATAGAAAATTTTGTAAAAATTTTATTTCTATAGACAATTTTATCAAAAATTTATTTCTATAGAAAATGTTGTCAAAATTTTATTTCTATAGAAAATTTTGTCAAAATTTTATTTCTATAGAAAATTTTGTCAAAATTTTATTTCTATAAAAAATTTTGTCAAAATTTTATCTCTATAGAAAATTTTGTCAAAATTTTACTTCTATAAAAATTTTGTCAAAATTTTACTTCTATAAAAATTTTTGTCATAATTTTATTTCATAATAATAAATTAATGATTTTGATGATACCAGGCGAACAACAAAATTAAACAGTAATACCACAAATGACTTACATGCATAATATAAACAACATGCATAATATATTACTGTTTACATGCATAATATATTACTGTTTAATTTTCTGTTCGCCTGGTACTTGTATAATGTGATGTAAATATATCCGTCCGATATTTATAAAATAACATTAATTTATTAGACTCATGACAATTATTGACTAAAAGAAAATAATTTATAGACTTATTTAAAAATTTTATAATTTTTTAATAATGTGATATTTATGAAATGTAATTTCTTAAAATCTATTGTAGATCCCCTGAAGAAGCGATTCAATATGACAATCGCGTAATATTGGGAAAATAAATAAAATATTCAAAAAAAAACAAAAAAAGACCTCGAGCTTAAAAAATCATTAATTTATTATTATAACATAAAAATGGTCGAAGAAAATCAAAGAAAACAACAAAATTTTATTTCTATAGAAAATTTTTTCAAATTTTTATTTCTATAGAAAATTTTCTCAAAATTTTATTCTATAGGAAATTTTCTCAAAATTTTATTACTTTAGATAATTTTCTCAAAATTTTATCACTATAGACAATTTTGTCAAAATTTTATTTTTATAGAAAATTTTCTCAAAATTTTATTTCTATAGATAATTTTCTCAAAATTTTACTACTATAGAAAATTTTGTCAAAATTTTATTTTTATAGAAAATTTTCTCAAAATTTTATTTCTATAGATATTTTCATATAAAAATTTTATTTCGACAGAAAATTTTCTCAAAGTTTTATTTTTATAGAAATATTCATATAAAATTTTATTTCTATAGATATTTTCATATAAAAATTTTATTTCTATAGAAAATTTTCTCAAAATTTTATTTCTTTAGACAATTTTGTCAAAATTTTATTTCTATAGACAATTTTGTCAAGATTTTATTTCTATAGAAAATTTTGTCAAAATTTTATTTCTATAGATAATTTTGTCAAAATTGTATTTCTATAGAAAATTTTGTCAAAATTTTATTTCTATAGGAATTTTCATATAAAAATTTTATTTCTATAGAAAATTTTCTCAAAATTTTATTTCTATAGAAAATTTTGTCAAAATTTTATTTCTATAGAAAATTTTGTCCAAATTTTATTTCTATAGAAAATTTTTTTGTTTAGGCAGTAGCCGACTATCAAACCCTTTTTCGGGAGGTTCAAGTGTAGTTCACGTTGGGTTGAGTGAATTACCCGAATTTATTCTGATAATTGGTTGATAGTTTTGCTGCAAGTAGAGGATGCTGATGAGGAATGTGGTAATTCCGAAACAGCTGTACATCCAACCATCTCGCAGTCTATAGGGCTTTGCCCAAATAAATTTGACAAGCATACTTTTCCTCTGTTGGTTAAGCTACACTTGTAGTTTAGTCAATGCATGGCTTTAAGCTGAGATCAAAAAACAAAAAAACAACAATAACGAAAATTTTCATATAAAAATTTTATTTCTATAGAAACTTCCATATAACAATTTTATTTCTATAGAAAATTTTCTCCAAATTTTATTTGTATAGAAATTTTTATATAAAAAATTTATTTCTATAGCTATTTTCATATAAAAATTTTATTTCCATAGAAAATTTTGTCAAAATTTTATTTCTATAGGAATTTTCATATAAAAATTTTATTTCTATAGAAAATTTTATTTCTATAAAAAATTTGGTCAACATTTTATTTCTATAAAAATGTTGTCAAAATTTTATTTCTATAGAAAATTTTGTCAAAATTTTATTTCCATAGAAAATTTGGTCATTTCATTTCCATAGAAAATTTGGCTCCCGTGGTGCTAACCATTGCACTACGGGAGCCACCGTGGTGCAATGGTTAACATGCCCGCCTTGCATACACAAGGTCGTGGGTTCGATTCCTGCTTCGACCGAACACCAAAAAGTTTTTCAGCGGTGGATTATCCCACCTCAGTAATGCTGGTGACATTTCTGAGGGTTTTCAAAGCTTCTCTAAGTGGTTTCCCTGCAATGTGGAACGCCGTTCGGACTCGGCTATAAAAAGGAGGTCCCTTGTCATTGAGCTTAACATGGAATCGGACAGCACTCAGTGATAAGAGAGAAGTTCACCAATGTGGTATCACAATGGACTGAATAGTCTAAGTGAGCCTGATACATCGGGCTGCCACCTAACCTAACCTAACCTAATTTTGTCAAAATTTTATTTCTGTAAAAAATTTTCATATAAAAATTTTATTTCTATTGAAAATTTTCTCAAAATTTTATTTCTATAGATATTTTCGTATAAAAATTTTATTTCTTTAGACAATTTTGTCAAAATTTTTTTCTATAGATAGTTTCATATAAAAATTTTATTTTTATAGAAAATTTTATCAAAATTTTATTTCTAAAGAAATTTTCATATAAAATTTTTAATTCTATAGAAAATTTTTTTTCTATAGATATTTTCATATAAAAATTTTATTTCTATAGGAATTTTCATAAAAAAATGTTATTTCTATAGAAAATTTTCTCAAAATTTTATTTCTATAGAAAATTTTCTCAAAATTTTATTTCTATAGATATTTTCATATAAAAGTTTTATTTCTATAGAAAATGTTGTCAAAATTTTATTTCTATAGGACTTTTTAATATAAAAATTTTATTTCTATAGAAAATTTTGTCAAAATTTTATTTCTATAGAAAATGTTCTCAAAATTTTATTTTTATAAAAAATTTTGTAAAAATTTTATTTCTATAGAAAATTTTGTCAAAATTTTATTTCCATAGAAATTTTTGTCAAAATTTTATTTCTATAGAAATTTTTCATATAATAATTTTATTTATTTCTATAGAAAATTTTCTCAAAATTTTATTTCTATAGGAATTTTCATATAAAAATTTTATTTCTATAGAAAATGTTCTCAAATATTAATTTCTATAGAAAATTTTCTCAAAATTTTATTTCTATAGATATTTTCATATAAAAATATTATTTTCATAGAAAATTTTGTCAAAATTTTATTTCTATAGGAATTTTCATATAAAAATTTTATTTCTATAGAAAATTTTGTCAAAATTTTATTTCAATAGAAAATTTTTTCAAAATTTTATTTCTATAGAAAATTTTGTCAAAATTTTATTTCTATAGAAAATTTTGTCAAAAGTTTTACTTCTACAGAAAAAGTTGTCAAAATTTTATTTCTATAGAAAATGTTGTCAAAAATTTGTTATTTAAAATTTTTTTCAAAATTTTATTTCTTTAGACAATTTTGTCAAAATTTTATTTCTATAGAAAATTTTGTCAAAATTTTATTTCCATAGAAATTTTTGTCAAAATTTTAATTCTATATTTATTTATTTCTATAGAAAATTTTCTCAAAATTTTATTTCTATAGGAATTTTCATATACAAATTTTATTTCTATAGAAAATGTTCTCAAATATTCATTTCTATAGAAAATTTTCTCAAAATTTTATTTCTATAGATATTTTCATATAAAAATATTATTTTCATAGAAAATTTTGTCAAAATTTTATTTCTATAGGAATTTTCATATAAAAATTTTATTTCTATAGAAAATTTTGTCAAAATTTTATTTCAATAGAAAATTTTTTCAAAATTTTATTTCTATAGAAAATTTTGTCAAAATTTTATTTCTATAAAAAATTTTGTCAAAATTTTATCTCTATAGAAAATTTTGTCAAAATTTTACTTCTATAAAAATTTTGTCAAAATTTTACTTCTATAAAAATTTTTGTCATAATTTTATTTCATAATAATAAATTAATGATTTTGATGATACCAGGCGAACAACAAAATTAAACAGTAATACCACAAATGACTTACATGCATAATATAAACAACATGCATAATATATTACTGTTTACATGCATAATATATTACTGTTTAATTTTCTGTTCGCCTGGTACTTGTATAATGTGATGTAAATATATCCGTCCGATATTTATAAAATAACATTAATTTATTAGACTCATGACAATTATTGACTAAAAGAAAATAATTTATAGACTTATTTAAAAATTTTATAATTTTTTAATAATGTGATATTTATGAAATGTAATTTCTTAAAATCTATTGTAGATCCCCTGAAGAAGCGATTCAATATGACAATCGCGTAATATTGGGAAAATAAATAAAATATTCAAAAAAAAACAAAAAAAGACCTCGAGCTTAAAAAATCATTAATTTATTATTATAACATAAAAATGGTCGAAGAAAATCAAAGAAAACAACAAAATTTTATTTCTATAGAAAATTTTTTCAAATTTTTATTTCTATAGAAAATTTTCTCAAAATTTTATTCTATAGGAAATTTTCTCAAAATTTTATTACTTTAGATAATTTTCTCAAAATTTTATCACTATAGACAATTTTGTCAAAATTTTATTTTTATAGAAAATTTTCTCAAAATTTTATTTCTATAGATAATTTTCTCAAAATTTTACTACTATAGAAAATTTTGTCAAAATTTTATTTTTATAGAAAATTTTCTCAAAATTTTATTTCTATAGATATTTTCATATAAAAATTTTATTTCGACAGAAAATTTTCTCAAAGTTTTATTTTTATAGAAATATTCATATAAAATTTTATTTCTATAGATATTTTCATATAAAAATTTTATTTCTATAGAAAATTTTCTCAAAATTTTATTTCTTTAGACAATTTTGTCAAAATTTTATTTCTATAGACAATTTTGTCAAGATTTTATTTCTATAGAAAATTTTGTCAAAATTTTATTTCTATAGATAATTTTGTCAAAATTGTATTTCTATAGAAAATTTTGTCAAAATTTTATTTCTATAGGAATTTTCATATAAAAATTTTATTTCTATAGAAAATTTTCTCAAAATTTTATTTCTATAGAAAATTTTGTCAAAATTTTATTTCTATAGAAAATTTTGTCCAAATTTTATTTCTATAGAAAATTTTTTTGTTTAGGCAGTAGCCGACTATCAAACCCTTTTTCGGGAGGTTCAAGTGTAGTTCACGTTGGGTTGAGTGAATTACCCGAATTTATTCTGATAATTGGTTGATAGTTTTGCTGCAAGTAGAGGATGCTGATGAGGAATGTGGTAATTCCGAAACAGCTGTACATCCAACCATCTCGCAGTCTATAGGGCTTTGCCCAAATAAATTTGACAAGCATACTTTTCCTCTGTTGGTTAAGCTACACTTGTAGTTTAGTCAATGCATGGCTTTAAGCTGAGATCAAAAAACAAAAAAACAACAATAACGAAAATTTTCATATAAAAATTTTATTTCTATAGAAACTTCCATATAACAATTTTATTTCTATAGAAAATTTTCTCCAAATTTTATTTGTATAGAAATTTTTATATAAAAAATTTATTTCTATAGCTATTTTCATATAAAAATTTTATTTCCATAGAAAATTTTGTCAAAATTTTATTTCTATAGGAATTTTCATATAAAAATTTTATTTCTATAGAAAATTTTATTTCTATAAAAAATTTGGTCAACATTTTATTTCTATAAAAATGTTGTCAAAATTTTATTTCTATAGAAAATTTTGTCAAAATTTTATTTCCATAGAAAATTTGGTCATTTCATTTCCATAGAAAATTTGACTCCCGTGGTGCTAACCATTGCACTACGGGAGCCACCGTGGTGCAATGGTTAACATGCCCGCCTTGCATACACAAGGTCGTGGGTTCGATTCCTGCTTCGACCGAACACCAAAAAGTTTTTCAGCGGTGGATTATCCCACCTCAGTAATGCTGGTGACATTTCTGAGGGTTTTCAAAGCTTCTCTAAGTGGTTTCCCTGCAATGTGGAACGCCGTTCGGACTCGGCTATAAAAAGGAGGTCCCTTGTCATTGAGCTTAACATGGAATCGGACAGCACTCAGTGATAAGAGAGAAGTTCACCAATGTGGTATCACAATGGACTGAATAGTCTAAGTGAGCCTGATACATCGGGCTGCCACCTAACCTAACCTAACCTAATTTTGTCAAAATTTTATTTCTGTAAAAAATTTTCATATAAAAATTTTATTTCTATTGAAAATTTTCTCAAAATTTTATTTCTATAGATATTTTCGTATAAAAATTTTATTTCTTTAGACAATTTTGTCAAAATTTTTTTCTATAGATAGTTTCATATAAAAATTTTATTTTTATAGAAAATTTTATCAAAATTTTATTTCTAAAGAAATTTTCATATAAAATTTTTAATTCTATAGAAAATTTTTTTTCTATAGATATTTTCATATAAAAATTTTATTTCTATAGGAATTTTCATAAAAAAATGTTATTTCTATAGAAAATTTTCTCAAAATTTTATTTCTATAGAAAATTTTCTCAAAATTTTATTTCTATAGATATTTTCATATAAAAGTTTTATTTCTATAGAAAATGTTGTCAAAATTTTATTTCTATAGGACTTTTTAATATAAAAATTTTATTTCTATAGAAAATTTTGTCAAAATTTTATTTCTATAGAAAATGTTCTCAAAATTTTATTTTTATAAAAAATTTTGTAAAAATTTTATTTCTATAGAAAATTTTGTCAAAATTTTATTTCCATAGAAATTTTTGTCAAAATTTTATTTCTATAGAAATTTTTCATATAATAATTTTATTTATTTCTATAGAAAATTTTCTCAAAATTTTATTTCTATAGGAATTTTCATATAAAAATTTTATTTCTATAGAAAATGTTCTCAAATATTAATTTCTATAGAAAATTTTCTCAAAATTTTATTTCTATAGATATTTTCATATAAAAATATTATTTTCATAGAAAATTTTGTCAAAATTTTATTTCTATAGGAATTTTCATATAAAAATTTTATTTCTATAGAAAATTTTGTCAAAATTTTATTTCAATAGAAAATTTTTTCAAAATTTTATTTCTATAGAAAATTTTGTCAAAATTTTATTTCTATAGAAAATTTTGTCAAAAGTTTTACTTCTACAGAAAAAGTTGTCAAAATTTTATTTCTATAGAAAATGTTGTCAAAAATTTGTTATTTAAAATTTTTTTCAAAATTTTATTTCTTTAGACAATTTTGTCAAAATTTTATTTCTATAGAAAATTTTGTCAAAATTTTATTTCCATAGAAATTTTTGTCAAAATTTTAATTCTATATTTATTTATTTCTATAGAAAATTTTCTCAAAATTTTATTTCTATAGGAATTTTCATATACAAATTTTATTTCTATAGAAAATGTTCTCAAATATTCATTTCTATAGAAAATTTTCTCAAAATTTTATTTCTATAGATATTTTCATATAAAAATATTATTTTCATAGAAAATTTTGTCAAAATTTTATTTCTATAGGAATTTTCATATAAAAATTTTATTTCTATAGAAAATTTTGTCAAAATTTTATTTCAATAGAAAATTTTTTCAAAATTTTATTTCTATAGAAAATTTTGTCAAAATTTTATTTCTATAGAAAATTTTGTCAAAATTTTTACTTCTACAGAAAAAGTTGTCAAAATTTTATTTCTATAGAAAATGTTGTCAAAAATTTATTATTTAAAATTTTTTTTCAAAATTTTATTTCTTTAGACAATTTTGTCAAAATTTTATTTCTATAGAAATTTTCATATAAGAATTTTATTTCTATAGAAAATGTTCTCAAAATTTTATTTCTATAGATATTTATAAATCTTATTTCTATAGAATCTTATTTCTATAAATCTTATTTCTATAGAAAATTATTTCAATAAAAGTTTGTGAAGTACCTCTGAGTTGGAGTGGAATACAGTGAAACCTCTGAAAACCGGACACCTTCCAAACATGGACAATTGTCTGGGGACGTTGGCTATATTAACATATTAAAATTAACCTCTCATACCTGGACACGTCTCAAAGGTAGACAAAATTTGGGCGACCGTGGGTGTCCACCTTTCAGAGGTTTCACAGTATTTTGCAAAATGTACCAAAAACATCAAGAATTCTGCCAATCAACAGTAAAAAATCTACCATTTTTTGGTAAAATTCTAAACGGACGAAACCTAGAAGATACTGCTTTTACAACATACGATGGTGTTTACACATGGGGAGGATCTTAATCTCCATGCAAAAATGATCCTGGGGTATACTGCGGAGACATTTTGTCGCAGTTCTAAGATCAGCTTCTAGCAGGTCTGTAGGTTATTCCCCTGCATATCGCTTACAACTGACCGGCCAATTGCCTTATAGGTAGTCAGCAAGGTTTATTTTCTGCTGCCGAAAAGAGACTTGAATACCAGTTAGATAGAGGTTTAACCAATAGCAGTTGTCAAAGGGCTCCGAAGCTATGAATATACGTTGATCCGAAGGGGTTTAACATTGCCGGAGTTATCACCCCATTTTGGGGAACTCCTGTAAATTGGCTTTTCTTTGCATCGGAAACAATTCAATAAAAAAAGTTTACGTATTCTAAGCGGTGATTTATCCCCTCTCAGTAATGTTAGTAATATTTCTGGGTGTTTCAAAGATTCTCTAAGTGGTTTCACCGTAATGTAAAATGCTTTAATCCAATGATTTAACATTTCAATTAGTTTATATTTCTTTAAATCAAAAATGTGTTTCTTTATTTTAAGGAAAATTTTCTTTACTTCCAGGACATACGAATTTAACAACGGGACACAAATTTCAAAACTTCGTGACGTAAATTTAATGAAAAAATAATTTTTTTTTAAACTGTGAATCGCAAATTTCAAAGATTCAAAAACTCATTAATTAACAATTTTAAACTAAAGAATTTTCTTATAAATTAAATTTCTTTATTTAAAAAAAAATCCTTAACTAAGTGGAAGTTGTGTGTCCAAAATTTATGTTATATAAACCTTAATATTAGGTCAATATTTTTCAGTGTACATGTATTAATTATTCCATGGAATACCTAATATACAACCAAATGGATAGTCACTTAAAGTGTTAATTAAGCCCTTATCATATACAATTTGAAAATAAGAAAATTTCCAAAAAAAAAAACATTTGCTTAAATGTAAATACTTCACAAGGTAATTTATGTGCCAACTCTCAACCAATTATTCCACTAGAGGTAGGTACAACTACCTCATGATAAGAATATTTTCACATAAACACATTCCCTAATATAGTTATGAATGAAATTCTAGAGAAAATAATCTTTCGTTTCTTTTTTTCGTCTTATCGCTGCAGTAGTTAATTTAATTTTATTTCCTATTTCCGATTTGCAGTCCAGTCATCATTCAAGGACGTAACGTCATATGGCTATATAGGCGGCTAATGATAACATCTTTAAGATTTCACTTGTGTATTTAAACCATCCGAATAATTTTGTTGGTATTTCTCTATGCAATTCACAAGGCATGCGGGATTGAATGACCACACACTATTTCTTTGACTGTTTACAAATTTCCAAGAAATGAAAATTTGTAAACACTTGAAATCTTTGCGCTTTGAGTTGTGTACTAAATGCATTTGCAATTTCTTCAAAGCATACTTATCTCCACGTCCATAGTGAACTAATCAAAAGTTATTGATATATATTAAAATATTACTATCGGTTGATATATTACTTGAAATATTTTAATTATGTAGTGTAAGATTTTATTTACTATCCTTTTGAAAGTGAAATTAATTGAATTTTTGTTTTTTTCTTTTTCAGGTAAGTTTCCACAAAAAAATTAAAAATTTTGTATAAGTATTATATAAGTAAGTATTTTATATTATTTTTTAATTAGTTGTAATCTCCAAATTTTAAATTGCTTGCCCAATTTTGACAAAACAGGATTTTATTTTCGAAATGAAAAAAAATTAAGTTTAAAAAAATTTAAAAAAGTTTAAAGTTTTGGACTTTCCCTTAAGGATTTTGTTATTGATTCCAAGACAAAGATGCTTCTTCTTTAAACTAAAGATATTTTTAGGGAGCTATACATCTACACTGAAAAAATATTGTCGTGAGTCCAAAGATTTCATGTCCTTAAAATACCAATGCGAATTTTGCTTTTCTAATATAAATTTTTTCCTTGTCCAAAAGTAGAAAAACATTTTATTGAAGCCGTTTTCTTCTTATAGTTAAGTGATTCGACTTGAAAATGGGTATCTTAACATGAAAGAAAATTCCTTTTGACTAAGGTCAACTTACCTTCATAGTTCTGAAAAATTCTTTAAAAGTAATGAAAGCGTCATTAAATTGGTTGACTTTTTGTAACTTCATCACAAAGCAAAAAAGCGTTCAAAAATAAGAAGTGCCCTCTTGAGATAATCGACACTTTGTTATTTTTTACTGCCAAACTTCCCCAGGAGCAAAAGTCCAACGGATTAAATACCGGTGTTTTAGTGGCCATTGTACGACAGAAAGGAAGCAAGGAATCTCCTTTTTAATGTCCATAGTCTGCAGCTGATATGTTTGTCTGCCCAGGTTTCAATACTGTTTTTATGACATTTTTCCGACAACATTCGGCTTTTTTTTTTTTGACGCAACGGTCGATAAATATGAGCGGGCAGCAGCCATCGACATTACGGAGGTTCACACCATAATCATCAGCGGCGCTGGAGCAAAAAATGTTCTACCACTGCGCCGTGAATTTCAATCAAATCTGACCTTCACTTTTCGGATTATGTCTGATGAGGTGAACGTTTATTTTCGTCGACTTTTTGAACGCGGCGGTCTGTGATAAGCAGGGTTACCATTGTGCCTTTAGTGGCAAATTTGTCACTTTTTTCAAGCGGTGATACCTTTGTGCCACCAAAAGTGATACTTTTTACACTTGTGCGCCATTTCTTGACATACTGTGCCACTTTTGAATTACTATACTGTAAAATATTTTACGCGATCGAAAATAGTGTTAAAATTACAGATATAATTGGATTCTTAATAAATAATCGAGTTCACGAGTTGAATATTACATTTGTGAGCAATTCTTTTTTTTTCCAATAATATCAGTGTATACTTTTCAAATATTACTCTCAAACTAAGAGGTACTTTACAAATTTTCGATAAAAAATCACATTTTAATAAAATTTTCTATAGAACTAAAATTTTAATAAAATAATCTGTAGAAATAAAATTTTGATAAAACTTTCTAAAGAAAAATTTTGCCAAAATTTCCTATAGAAATAAAATTTTGACAAAAATTCCTATAGAAATAAAATTTTGATAAAACTTTCTATAGAAATAAAATTTTGACAAAATATTGTATAGAAATAAAATTTTAACAAAATTTTCTATAGGAACAAAATTTTTACAAAATTTTCTATATAAATAAAATTTTGACAAAATTTTTTACAGAAATAAAATTTTGACAAAATTTTCTATAGAAATAAAATTTTGCCAACATTTTCTATAGAAACAAAATTTTGACAAATTTATCTATAGAAATACAATTTTGAAAACATTTTTTATTGAAATAAAATTTTTACTAAAAAATCTATAGAAATAAAATTTTGACAAAATTTTCTATAGAAATAAAATTTTTACTAGAAAAATCTATAGAAATAAAAATTTGACAAAATTTTCTATAGAAATAAAATTTTGACAAAATTTTTATAGAAATAAAATTTTAATAAAATATTTTAACAAAATTTGTGAGCAATTCTTCTTTTTTTCCATAATATTATCAGTGTATACTTTTCAAATATTACTCTCAAAGTAAGAGGTACTTTACAAATTTTCGATAAAAAATCAAATTTTAATAATTTTTTTTTAGAACTAAAATTTTAATAAAATAATCAATAGAAATAAAATTTTGATAAAACTTTCTAAGAACAATTTTGCCAAAATTTTCTATAGAAATAAAATTTTGCCAAAATTTTCTATAGAAATAAAATTTTGCCAAAATTTTCTATAGAAATAAAATTTTGACAAAAATTCCTATAGAAATAAAATTTTGATAAAAGAAATAAAATTTTCTATAGAAACAAAATTTTGACAAAAATTCCTATAGAAATAAAATTTTGTGAAAAAATTCTATAGAAAAAAAGTTGACAAAATTTTCTATAGAAATAAAATTTTGACAAAATTTTCTATAGAAATAAAATTTTGACAAAATTTTCTGTAGAAATAAAATTTTGACAAAAATTCCTATAGAAATAAAATTTTCATAAAATTTTCTACAGAAATAAAATTTTGACAAAATTATCTGTAGAAATAAAAATTTGGCAAAATTTTTATAGAAATAAAATTTTTATAAAATATTTTAACAAAATTTGTGAGCAATTCTTCTTTTTTTGCCATAATATTATCAGTGCATATTTTTCAAATATTACTCTCAAGCTAAGAGGTACTTTACAAATTTTCGATAAAAAATCAAATTTTAATAAAATTTTCTATAGAACTAAAATTTTAATAAAATAATCTATAGAAATAAAATTTAAAATAGAACTTTCTAAAGAAAAATTTTGCCAAAATTTTCTATAGAACTAAAATTTTGACAAAAATTCCTATAGAAATACAACTTTGACAAAATTTTCTATAGAAATAAAATTTTGACGACATTTTGTATAGAAATACAATTTTGACAAAATTTTCTATTGAAATAAAATTTTGACAAAAAAATCTATAGAAATAAAAACTTGACAAAATTTTCTATAGAAATCAAATTTTGAAAAAAAATCTATAGAAATAAAATTTTGACGAAATTTCCTATAGAAATAAAATTTTGACAAAATTTTTATAGAAATAAAATTTTAACAAAATTTTCTATAGAAATAACAAATAACAATGTACAATTTTGTAATTTGTAGCCTTGAAAACGGTTCTGACGAAGTCAACCGAAATATCGGAAAATAAAAAACAAGAAACCAACAATTTCAAGTTTAATTTATAGACCTTTAGCCGAGATTATGAGATAAAAAATCATAGAAATAAAATTTTGACAAAATTTTCTATAGAAATCAAATTTTGAAAAAAAATCTATAGAAATAAAATTTTGACGAAATTTCCTACAGAAATAAAATTTTGACAAAATTTTTATAGATACAAAATTTTCACAAAATTTTCTATAGATACAAAATTTTCACAAAATTTTCTATAGAAATAAAATTTTGACAAAATTTTCTATAGAAATAAAATTTTGAAAAAAATCTATAGAAATAAAATTTTGACAAAATTTTCTATAGAAATAAAATTTTGACTAAAATTCCTATAGAAATAAAATTTGATAAAATTTTCTATAGAAATAAAAAGTTTTCTATAGAAATAAAATTTTGACAAAATTTTCTATAGAAATAAAATTATAACAAAATTTTCTATAGAAATAAAATTTTGACAAAATTTTGTATAGAAATAAAATTTTTACAAAATTATCTATAGAAATACAATTTTGACAAAATTTTCTATAGAAATAAAATTTTGACAAAATTTTCTATAGAAATAACATTTTAACAAAATTTTCTATAGAAATAAAATTTTGACAAAATTTTGTATAGAAATAAAATTTTGTACAAAATTATCTATATAAATACAATTTTGACAAAATTTTCTATAGAAATAAAATTTTGACAAAATTTTCTATAGAAATAAAAATTTGACAAAATTTTCTATAGAAATCGAATTTTGAAAAAAAAAATCTATAGAAATAAAATTTTGACGAAATTTCCTATAGAAATAATGTTTTGACGAAATTTCCTATAGAAATAAAATTTTAACAAAATTTTCTATAGAAAAAAATTTGACAAAATTGTCTATAGAAATAAAACTTTGACAAAATTTTCTATAAAAAAAATTGAATTTTAACTAAATTTGTAAAAAAATTGACAAATAATAATAAAATAATAGTTGCAAAATAAAATGTTGACAAAATTTTCTATACAAATAAAATTTTGACAATAATTCTTATAGTTTCGGCTATTGGTCGATTGAAAAACATAGGATTGATGTTTTTATTTCCAATATTTCTTTTGACTTCGTCAAAACCGTTTTCAAGGATTTATTCTGGTGTGCACAGCTTCACACTCTATTTTACAGTGTAAAACGAATAAATCAGTCAGACCAGCGGTTTAAAAATGATAGCAACCCGATGTTGGTTGCAATATATATCAGCCAACTTGTATATAAAATATTTGGCAGAAACAAAAATATGGGTTTAGAAATCAAAAAAACAATTTAATATCAAATCTTACATACAAATTGTGGAGTTAATGCTCTTGGACGGACATGCGTACACACTTTGTGGCAATGCACTGTATGTGGTCTTGGTACCAACAGTAATAAGATAAGCGAACATTGCATAGAGGCGGCGATATCATTTGTAAGCCATTTTATCTTCAACTGATTGCAGCAAAAATTGTGGGCGACAATAAGGAACCCATTTAATTATTTTATTTCAATTTGACAAATGTTTAGTTAGGTAATAGTTTACAGCTATTAAAAAGACCTCCTACTGAGTTGCCAATTTAGGGTGGAAGCAAAAGTATTGAGGTCAATTAGAAACCGATCAATGGTGTAGAGTAATTTAAATCTAATTTTACTGAAATTTCTTTTATAATGAGGTTCCCATATAGGAAAGCCATTTGTGTGGTGCACAATACCCATAAATCATATTAGATAACATTACTTCAGAAACTGGGCACTGAGCACGGTAAATGCATTCAGTTTATAATTTCATATATTGTTTATGTATCTATTAAATCTATTTCTAATTTGAAAACTTAAAACACCGAAACCAGCACATTCCTGTACTCATATATCCCACCTATTGTTTTTTTAAATGAAAGTGTTCCATTTTTTAATATTTTTTGGTTCATATTGACTTTTTGATAAGTTTTATTATCTTCTCATTTGTTTTCGTTGTTTTTTTTTTTGGTTTATTTTTTATCAATACACTCAAAAAAATATTGTCATGAGGTCAAAGATTTCATGTCTTTAAAATACGAATACAAATTTTGCTTAGCATAGAAGACGCATTTCTCTAAAATAAAGATATTTTCCTTGTCCAAAAGTCGATAAACTTTTCAATGAAGTCGTATTGTCCTTATAATTAAGTGATTTGACTTAAAAATTGGTATCTTAACATGAAAGAAAAAATGTATAGGCTAAGGTCAACTTAACTTTAATAATTCAGAAAAATTCTTTAAATTTAATGAAATTGTCTTTAAATTTGTTGTCTTTTTGCATCTTGACTACAAAGCAAAAAATCGTTCAAATATAGGACATGTTTTTCAAAACTTTATTTTAAAGAAGTTTTTTACTTCAAACATATATGTTTGATATATGTTTAATTATGCTATAGCATAATTTCTACTGGAAGTCGAGTCCTAATTTGGAAAATAAAGTTGCCGTTAACTCGTTTTTAAAGGACTTTGATAGCATATGAAGAAAAAAAGCTGAGAATGCGAAAAATTAAAATTTGCTTCCTAGAAGCAAGTACACAAACCCTAAATTTAAAAGAGAATTGTGTCTTAAAAGTATCCTTACTTGTATTCTCCGCTTCTTTGGCTCGGAATCAATACCAAATTTTTTAAAGTAAAGACAAAATCTTTGGAACCGAGTATGCTTTTTTTTCAGTGTAGGATCAGTTTTTTCATTTCAATATCATTTGCGACACATTTTTTTCAGTTAGTTTCGAATTTGGCCTCATTTACCATATTTAATCAGAAAGACGATTTTTGGCCCTTTCGACTTTTTCAAAATTTGGAAAAGTCAACTTTTTGGCGTTTTATCTTTTTTAAATGAATTAAAGTTCGAGTTTTTTAGACATTTTAAAAATTTGGAAAATTTAACTTTTCCAATTTCTTTTAAGCTGCGGTGAAACCCGATAAATTTGCTCATTCATACATTGAATGTGCTAAATTTTACTTTTTTCCAAAAAAAATATTTCTTTGTAGTTTTATTATTTTTGTCGAAATTTTCCACAGCCCAATGAAATCTTACTTGTGTTTTAAATATGTCTCAAATATTTTATGAATTAATCGTGGGTATAAAGTTCAATGACCGTAAGTTCAATATGAACTAAAGCGGAAAAAAGATTTTCATATGATTGCCAAAAATAGTAAGAATGAACTACATTATGGTTAAAATGGACATGATTTGGTGCCAATGATTTTTATACCCTGCACCACACTGTGGAACAGGGTATTATAAGTTAGTGCATATGTTTGTAACACCCAGAAGGAGACGAGATAGACACATGGTGTCTTTGGCAATAATGCTAAGGGTGGGTCCCTGAGTCGATATAACCATGTCCGTCTGTCCGTCCGTCTGTCTGTGAACACATTTTTGTGATCAAAGTCTAGGCCGCAATTTTAGTCCAATCGCCTTCAAATTTGTCACATGTTCGCAATTTGGGTCAGAATATAATCCTATTGATTTTGGAAGAAATCGGTTCAGATTTCTATATAGCTACCATATATATCTTTCGCCCGATATGCACTAATATGGATCCAGCAGCCAGAGTTTTATACCGATTTGCTTGAAATTTTGTACAAACATAACACTTAGTCGTATAGTCAAGTATGCATAATTTGATTGAAATCGGTTCAGATTTAGATATAGCTCCCATATATATCTTTCGCCCGATATGGACTTATATGGCCCCAGTAGCCAGATTTTTGGCCGAATTTGGTTGAAATTTTGCACAGGGAGTACAATTAGTAGTGCAGTTAGGTGTGCAACATTTGATTGAAATCGGTTCAGATTTAGATATAGCTCCCATATATATCTTTCGCCCGATATGGACTAATACGGTCCCAGAAGCCAGAGTTTTACCCCAATTTGATTGAAATTTTGCACTAGGAGTACAATTAGTAGTGTAGTCAAATGTGCCAAATTTTATTGAAATCGGTTCAGAGTTAGATATAGCTCCCATATATATCGTTCGTCCGATTTACACTCATATGACCACAGTGGCCAATCTTTTACTCCGATTTAATTGAGTCTATAGATTTTGTAAAAGTCTATCAAATTCTGTCCAGATCGAGTGATATTTAAATGTATGTATTTGGGACAAACCTTTATATATAGCTCCCAACACAGTTGACGGATGTGATATGGTATCGAAAATTTAGATGTACAAAGTGGTGCAGGGAATAATATAGTAGGCCCCGCCCGACTTTAGACTTTCCTTACTTGTTTTACAAAAATATGCACATCTTGAATATCGTATGGTACTACAGATATTCTTCCAATTTTCAACCCCTCTTTTTCCATCAAACAAATTTTTTTTAGGTGAAAAAAATTTTTAAGTGAATTAAATAAAAAAAATATTTAGTATTTTTTTTTTTTTTTTGATATCGGCGTGATGTCACCGTTTGTAATAATGTTTAGTTAAATTTTTCTAAAAATAATCTAAATTTTCTTAAATTAACCAGTTGGGTTCACTGTTTTTTCAGTGCAGCAAACAATGTACAGAAATAATATCACAAAAATATTTCCAATTAAAAAATAGATTGAAGTTGAACTTTTTTTATCAAATAAAAAAAGTAACGAAAATTATGGAAAATTGTTACGTGTATAATTAATATTTCATTTATTTTAATTAAATTAAAAAATCCAATTAAAAATATAATTGAAAAGCTAAAGTAATTAGAAGTAAATTGATAATTGCCTCAATTAAAAAATTAATTTAGTTTTGCGACCAATTGCATTTAATTCAATTTTGTAAAAAAAAACATTTTGCAGAATATTTTTTTTTATTTCAAATTAGTTTTCTAAATGACACTATAATTTTCGTGATTGGAGAATTTTCAATTAAAATAATAATTGAATCAATAATTTTGGTGATTGAATCCGAAAAAAAATCTATGTGGGTATGTTGTTGTGGTGAAAAACTGCTAATGATTCGTTGGGAGTTCCACTGACCGATAATACTCATGAACACGGCAATTAATGCAACACTAACACTGCAAGTGTACGATACAGTAGACATTTAATCTTTCTTTGTTATACCCTTAACCCTTTAATTGCTTGTTCTTGACCTCTCGTCATTATGCTTCACTCTAAATTAGGATGTTCAATTGTCGATAACAAAACTATCTCATTTTTTACAATTGGTTGTGTGTTGCCCTTTTGACTGCATTATGCCTTTAACCCTGGAAAAATCAACAGAAATCTGTAAAAATTGCCATGCTACTCATACACAACGGCACACACACGCACACACACAAAATTATGACCTTGATCTGCATCTCTATGACAAACAATGGCAGCGACGCTAATGACCTTGCATTAGAAGCAAAGAGAATAGGGACATTGGAGAAATATCCAAATTGCTCCCCATTCTTAAACAAACAAAATAAATTTAATCGGAAACTCAAATACTCAATATGTGTATGCACCCCTATTACAGAAAGTTCCATAAGAACTCTCTCCTCCCACCCATTCAACACAGACATCCGGCGCTATTGTTCTCTTTGTGTAGTGGTGCCATAATAAAGGACCGTTGGTTGAAATGATTACAAGCTAAAATTAAGGGGAAGACCCTTGAAAAAATATCACGCGACTTTTACGATTAGGTACAAAAGTTTTGAGAACATTTCTTCTGTGGTATGTCAATGGTGTATCCCTACAAATGAGCTCGTTTTTCAATTGCAAAGAATTTCTTGTACTTAAAATGGGCCAAATGATAAAAAAACCAACAAAAAATAACGGTTCAAATTATGACAACAAAAATGAAGTGCAAGTACAAAGTGCATTCATATTCTTCTCATTGCTCTTTTATTTACTTTTGAATTCAATGAGCACGAAGGAGAAGAGTATGAGTGTATTAGTGATGTCAACTGAGAATAACAAAATTAAAAAAATAGCATTGATTTTGTTATTCTTTATGATCAGGATATAGCGATGGAAAGAATCTTTTATAGTGATGCCAACGGTCGCCTCCTATTTTCTAAAATTGGGTAGTATCGACTTATGAGAGGTTTATAATATGTTAATGTGATAATATATCTAAGGGCTAAGGAAAATTGTAAACTTTGAAGAGTTTCTAATATTGAGCGGTTTCACTGTATATCACAAAAAATATCATTTTAAAAGGAGTACGCGCAACCGCAATGGACCAATATGCTCTAAGTGGATACTAAATCCGTTTCCACGGACTATTAACTAACGAAAAAGCCCAGAAGTATTTTAAGGCTATAGTTTCAAGTCAAGAGAAGCTTAACCAACAGAGGAAAACTAAGTTTGTCAAATGTATTTGGCCCAAGCCTTTTAGACTGGAAGATGGGTGAATGGACGACCGTTTCGGAATTACTACATTACCACATCCCTCTACTTGCAGCAAAACTATCAACCAATTATCAGAATAAATTCCCTAAACCGAAAGTGAATTACACTTGAAACTCCCGAAAAAGGTCGGTTGATGGTCGAGTTTGCATTAAAATTTTGCACTTTTCCTTTGTTAATGTCAAATCATCGATTTGAGTGCCGTTGGCTGGGTTTATTTTAAACGCTTTTTAGTTGTTGCTAGCAGTCAGATCGAATTCGGTCTCCCAATTTGATTTTTTGAAGCTCAATCCATACTTTTTTATTCGATTTGGCCAAAATGAGGTATCTGGAGCCGTAATGACCGATATAATTTACCTTTTCAATTCTAGAAGTGGAAATTATCCTCTGATTTGGTTATTTCTGGCCCATAGAGACTTTTGGAGACTATGTTTTATAGCACAACGAATTTTACTTCTTGAGCAAGCAGAAATGTCCTTTTTTAATGGCTGATAAAAATATGTGCGGAAGAGGATCAATTTTAATTTTTGTATATCTAGGTTAGGTTAGGTGGCAGCCTGATATATCAAGCTCACTTAGACTATTCAGTCCATTGTGATACCACATTGGTGAACTTCTCTCTTATCACTGAGCGCTGCCCGATTCCATGTTAAGCTCAATAAGCTCCTTTTTATAGCCAAGTCCGAACAGCGTTCCACATTGCATTGAAACCACTTAGAGAAGCTTTGAAATGTCACCAGCATTATTGAGATGGGATAATCCATCTCTGAAAAACTTTTTTTTTTTGGTGCATGCTAACCATTGCACCACGGTGGCTCCCTTGTATATCTAAATTATCGGCGACGATTAGAATCGCCCACTTCATTTTCTGGTATGGACCATACTTTCACTCAAAAAAAAGTTAACTTGGATCCAAAGAATTTGACCGTCGCTTAAGGATTTTGGTATTGATTTCTACACACAAAAAAAAATTCTGATTCAATCACGAAATTAATTGATCCAATAAATTTTTAATTGAAAAGTCTTCAATCACAGAAATGATAGTATCAATTAAAAAATTAATTGAAGGTCAATTAAAAAGTTAATTGATCCAATAAAAAAATTAATTGATACTATTATTTTTGTGATTGATTTTTGTTTCAATTAAAAAATTTGTTGAATCAATTAAATTTTTCATTGAATATTTTTTAAAACTCAATTAAAATTTTAATTGGAAAAATTTTCGTGAATTTTTTGTATGTGTAGCCAAAGATTTCTGCTTTAAAAAAACATAGACCAATAAAATGTTCCTATTTTTTTAAGTATGTCTCAAACATTTTAAGAGCTAAACATGGGTATAAAGTTCAATGGCCGTACATATAAGTTCAATATGAACTAAAGCAAATGAAAATTTTCGCACGATTCCCAAAAATGGCAAGAATGAACTACTTTATGGTGAAAATGGTCACGATTTGGTGCCAATGATTTTCTTCTTTAATTTTAGTCCATTTTCTCTTCTATGAGAGCGTGTTTCGTGAATTGCAGTTAAAAAATACAAAATACAAAAAACCATTAAATTTTCCTGGTTTAAGGCCGTTTTGTAGATATCCTTAATATTGTGTAAATTGCATGATCGAAAATGTAGTTTGTATAATCTTTTATATTAGTTCAATATTTTTTTCAGATTTCACTCAGTTTTATTGTAACTTTTTGTACAATATTTCGTGGAAAGTTGGCATCACTTTTTGTGAGTACTTTTTTTGGTTCTCCCTTTATTTTATAGCATTTCTCTCCACAAGCAGGGAGAGCAACAAATTCCAACTATAACGACAAAAGAAAGATTAAAATACCAATGAAACCAAAAAGGAAATTCCCATACAAACACCAACAATAACCACACAAAACCATTTTCAACCACCACCACCTCCCACTACCCTTCCCCCACCCACTTATGTTATTGTATTGTGGTGTTATTGTATTATTTCAGTTCTCATTGCGGTAGTAGCCGACGAGTGTTTTTCTCGATAAATCTATTTTCATCTCTTCATCATTCAAATTTATTCTCTTATGTTGAGAGCGATACTGTTGTAGTTAGTTCGTCCGTTTGTTGGCTGGTTGTATCTGACAGATTGAGTGTTTTCTTTGGTATTTTCACTCATTTCATGGCTTTGTCGTTGAGTGTTTTATATAAAAACCAAATTTATGACGATGACGCATTCAGTCTAAACAAGTCTATACAAGAGTGTGAACGTGATGAGAGTTTTATAATAACGGCGAGATACACACAACGTAGAAAATATTCGCAAAGTGTTTTTAAAGCCGCCTTCATAATAACAAAACAAACGGAACAAAATTTTACGTAAAACAAAGCAAAAAAAAAAACTCAATTGGAAAATTGTTGTGAAAATTATTCTTTTTTCACCAAAAACAAAAAAAAAACACTCAATTTTCATAAACCAAAATAAATTAAGAAGAGTAATAAATCTTAATTAGAAAACTAGAGACCATAAATTAGGGTCTTGTTAAGTGAACATTTTCCCCAAAAAATAAATAAAGGTGTGAACATCAAATAAATTTAGAAGAAAAAATATTAGAAACATACAAAACCCCGCCATCTCTCCCTCCCCCACCAAAAAACGGGAAACTGATAAATGACAACATAAGAAATAAAACAAGTGTCTGTCTGCTTGTCTACATGTTGATGGCCAGTTGTCGGCATTTGGCCGATTGCATGACACAAAACTAATTTGTTTATATTTTGTGTTTAAGAATTACCATTATTGTTGTTCTCTCGCTCTGTATATTAGAACAAAAACAACAAAAGGCACATGTGTTTCTTTTCTATTTGCAAGCCAAATTATTGTATGTGTGTGTGCATATAAACCTACAACAACAATAACAACAGTGAACAAATAGCAATAACAACAACAACAACCCATACCACCCATCAAAGCAACAATACAACCAAGCAACCTAGCTGGTGTATTTCTCGCGAAATTTGCATTGAATCATCACTTAAATTAAAGTTTTCGTATCAAAGTCAATAACGTCACATAGCCAACAGTGTACTACGACGTCAAAGGGGTAAAGACAACGAGCCACCAATTGAACCACCCCTCCCACTGCATTGCCACAGACAACTAAAACTAGCCCAGCCAGTTAGTCTCGGTGTACATGTGTGTGTTTGTTTTTTTTTTTGAAATTGAATTTTCGTTGGTGATCTAGTGAACCTATATAATTTTATATTTACATACATTTATTAAAAAATATTTAAACAAAAAATTAATTAATTTATTAAAAAAGTGAATTCCTCCAATCAATCATATTGCCGTCCAATAAATTTAAGTTGTCCTCTTTCAATCCAACTGAAGAAAATTGCGAAGAAGAAGATTTCAAAATGACACTGGACAATTATAATATATTTAGCGATGAATATCTTAATTTACCCTTCAATATGCCGCTATCGCCTTTGCCCAAAGTGGTAAGTGTATTTTTAATATAAATAGAAGTTAAAAAAAATGTATATATTTTTGTTATTTCTTTGTTTAATATTTATGCGTTTTATCAGCTAATAAAAATTAATACGGAATTTCTTAGAAAAACAGAAACAATTACAATGAAAATTTATTATTGCATATGAACGTGACATAATTTCAAAAATCAAAACTTTCAATCATAAATTGTAAACTTGTTGTTTTATAACGACGTAAAACCCTTTTTTTATATAGTTTAATATACTCATAATAAAATTGTCGTAATATTAAAATTAAGCAATTGGAATATTTTCTGCAACAAAATATTAAAAAGTTATCGAGTTAAATAATGCAATGTAAGGAAATAAATTAATTTAATATTAATTTTAATTTAATATATTTTATTGATTTAATTGTATTTAATTGTATTAATTAAATTAAATTTAATTTAAAATAAATTAAATTAAATTAAATTAAATTAAATTAAATTAAATTAAATTAAATTAAATTAAATTAAATTAAATTAAATTAAATTAAATTAAATTAAATTAAATTAAATTAAATTAAATTAAATTAAATTAAATTAAATTAAATTAAATTAAATTAAATTAAATTAAATTAAATTAAATTAAATTAAATTAAATTAAATTAAATTAAATTAAATTAAATTAAATTAAATTAAATTAAATTAAATTAAATTAAATTAAATTAAATTAAATTAAATTAAATTAAATTAAATTAAATTAAATTAAATTAAATTAAATTAAATTAAATTAAATTAAATTAAATTAATTTAATATAAATTAAATTAAATTAAACTAAATTAAATTAAATTAAATTAAATTAAATTAAATTAAATTAAATTAAATTAAATTAAATTAAATTAAATTAAATTAAATTAAATTAAATTAAATTAAATTAAATTAAATTAAATTAAATTAAATTAAATTAAATTAAATTAAATTAAATTAAATTAAATTAAATTAAATTAAATTAAATTAAATTAAATTAAATTAAATTAAATTAAATTAAATTAAATTAAATTAAATTAAATTAAATTAAATTAAATTAAATTAAATTAAATTAAATTAAATTAAATTAAATTAAATTAAATTAAATTAAATTAAATTAAATTAAATTAAATTAAATTAAATTAAATTAAATTAAATTAAATTAAATTAAATTAAATTAAATTAAATTAAATTAAATTAAATTAAATTAAATTAAATTAAATTAAATTAAATTAAATTAAATTAAAATAAATTAAATTAAATTAAACTAAATTAATTGACTCGTCGATATTCAACTATGATCTAGATAATAGGAAAGCTCTGTGATATTTAGTTTTAAATCTGATTATTTTCAGCAAATGTTTAAAGCTTTGTTTTTATCTCATGTTATATGTTAGCGAATAAGAAAACTTTAAAAGTGCAATAGAAAATAACCTGACTAAAGATTAAATTTTCAATAAAGATACCATCCCAGAAGAAGCCGGAATCACCCAGCGAAACGTTGGATGAAAAAAATGGAATAAACTAATCTTTTCGCATAAAAATACCTGACCTTAAAAGTCCAAAAGCAACAACAGATGTCTAAAAATAAATTAAACTAAAATTAAAATTAAAATTAAATTAAATTAAATTTCAAGGTTTAAATTAATCGAAATTAAATGAAATGTAAATACCAAATACATTATCAAAATACCTCCAAAGCAGTGCATCCACCAGGAAGAAAAATTTGGATTAATTTTAGATTTGTTTTGCTTTTTTAGTTCTTTTAACATATGCATAAAATAATTAAAATCTATTAAACTTTACATTCTATTTAATTTTAATTTATAACAATAAAATATAATAATAACAATAATAAATATAAATATATAAAAATAAATATAATCAAGGTGGGAGATATTTTGAGATTTTTTTTTTGTTTGCGTATCATTTCTTTGTATGGGTAAGACCGTCGTTTATATAGCGATTATTTTTCAATGTTGTTTTATGTTTATCAGTATACATATGTATTTAAAACAAATCTTCTATAGAAAATTCTTTGCCACATTAATGAATTATCTCAATTAAATTAACTGAAGCCAACCCACATCAAAGAACAATAAAGGAAACTATCCATGCTCATATCAAATTATATCTCCTTCACCAACAAAAAGTCATTAACAAATCTCTACATCTAAGATTTACAAAAAATTAAAACAATTAAAAAAAAGTCATACCACAGTAAGATGTACTTAAATGCTTAAATACTACAGACAAAAAAGATTGTGGTTCTTTTTTTACCCTTTGGTGTATAACTCAAAATTTAAATACGATAATTGGAATGTTTTAGCGATAACTACATATGTAGGTTTCTTTTTTTTTTTTTTTTTTTTTGAGAACAATTGCCTTCATTTTCTCATATTTCACCCATATAAGACTGACAACTATATATATACAAATGAGGGTCGAGGAGAAGGAGCTGACTTTAAATGTGAAGAAAAAATCATTGGCACAATAAGCAAACTGAAATGCAAAATGTTGGGGGGGATTTATGACTTTAAAAATAAAACTGTGAGTGAGTGATGTATTGTTGGTTTAGAGATAAAAAAAAAACAACCTCACATACACATACAAGCTGTGGTGGCATACGCCCGTTTTATTTTAGATTTATAAAATTTTCTAAAGATTTTTTTTTTGAAAATAATAACTACTATAGAAATTGTTATTTATATAGATTTAATTACAAAATATAGATTTCGAAAAAACAAACCATACGTTAGAAAGTAAATCCAATTACCAATTAACTATTTTCTGTTGTTCTTTTTTTTCACTACAAAAAATGTTCAAATACTGAAACAACAAATAAACCATACCAAAGTTTAATACAATGAAGGTCTTTGTACGACAATTTTATCTGTGTTTTACTAGTTTTCATTTTTGTTTTTCTAGAAACCTAATGTCAAAGATAAGATTTTTGTTTTTGCCATTTATGTACACAAAAATACTGTCATGCCACCATACCTTTGCCATTCATTTCATTTTTGTTTTTGTGTTTTTTTTTTCATTTAAAGGCTAATGGAAGTGATAAAATTCCTACACACTTTAGTGAATTTGCACTTGTTTTGGTTCTGAAAAAGTATTTTTTTTTGGCAAGAGTAGAGACAAGACACCATTGCTTTCTTTTTAATTTTTGGTTTACTTTTTTTGTATGTAGTTGGTATTTTTTATTACTTTAAAATGAAAACACTTGTGTAGTAAATGTTGGTATTTCTGTTTTTGGATAATGATAAAATACCATATTCGGAAACGTTTTTATTACATGAAAGTTCTGGATCAAAAATACGTGTTCCTCCACTTTTTTACATTTGAAATATCAATTTAGTATTTTTTTTTGTTTTGAAAAACTTCAATAGTTTATTAAATAAAAATTTCAATATTCCGATATTCGGAATCGCAAATCGCAAAATTCCCATTTAGCCATATCTATTTAATCCGAGAACATATAAACTTTAAATTTGACAAAATAGTTCTCCTTGATGAGATGCTCAAACTACAATTGTATTGTTGTCCGAAATAGGATTTTTGTCTGAACTTGAAGGACTATAACTTAATTTAATTGATTAAGGTAATTTTAAATAATTCTATTTAATTTTATATTCTATTTGTTTTAATTTAATAATACATTAATTTTAAAAAATCATTAACTTAAGGTTATGTAAATGCCATTAAATACCATTAAATCAAATTTCAGCTCAATTTTTACGTTTCTAATACACTTTATTGAACCAAATTTTTATCATTTTGTTAATATTATTATTATTTATTTATCTAATGTAAATGAATTTAAAACAAGTATATACAGCAGTAAGTTCGGCCGGGCCGAATCTTAAATACCCACCACCATGAATCAAATATTAGGCTTTCCTTTGAAATGTCAGGGGGGTTTGAGGACAGATCAAGCAGAGCTGTTCAACGAGTACACTTCCCGAAGATAAATTTAAAGATTTTACCTATGAAGACTATATCAGATTCTGGATTTATAAGAAACAGTTTTGTTTTGAGTTTTAGAGGAATCATTAACATCTCTTGTAAGTGTGCAAGAAATTTATAAAATAAAGTCTTGATTTGAAATCTTAAATCTGTAGATTTTCACCCGAAAAGTAAAATCTGGAAAATTTTCATTGATTTTAGAGCAATTTTCATGATCGGTGCGCCTTCTATACCCTCAAAAAGTGAAATCGGTCTATGTTGAGGCATTGCCAAATGGACCGATAAAAACTTAATGCGATACACGTTTTTGTGAGCCTAAAATACCAGAATATTTACAATTTCAGGCAAATCGGATAAAAACTACGGCTTCTAGAAACCCAAGGAGTTATATCGGGAAATCGTTCTTATGGGGCCTATACTAAAATAGGGACCGATACTCACCGTTTTCGGCACACTTCTTATTTATTTATTTATTTATTTACAAAATTAGACTTATAGTATAATATAAGAATAATATTACAATAGTGGCATTGGCTACAGAGGCCATCAGCTACGGCACACTTCTTTATGGTCCTAAAATACCTCTAGATTTCCAATTTCAGGCAAATTGGATAAAAACTTCGGATTCTAGAAGCCCAAGAAGTAAAATCGGGAAATCAGTCTATATGGGGGTTGTAGCAAAACATGAACCGATACACACCATTTTCGGCACACCTCTTTATGGTCCTTAAATACCTTTAGATTTCCAATTTCAGGCAAATTGGATAAGAACTACGGTTTCTATAAGCCCAAGACCCCAAATCGGGAGGTCGGTTTATATGGGGACTAAACCAAAACATGGACCGATGCTTACCATTTTCGCCACTCCTCTTTTTGGTCCTAAAATACCTCTAAATTTCCAAGTTCAGGCAAATTTTGGTACAAACTACGGTTTCTATAAGCCCAAGAAGTAAAATCGGGAGATCGGTCTATACCAAAACATGAACCGATACTCACCAATTTTGGCAAACACCTTTATGGTACTAAAATACCTCTAGATTTCCAATTTCAGGAAAATTGGAGATAAACTACGGTTTTTATAAGCACAAGACCCCAAATCGGGAGGTCGGTTTATATGGGGACTATATCAAAACCTGGACCGATATAGCCCATCCTCGAACTTGACCTGCCTGCAGACAAAAGACGAGTTTGTGCAAATCAGCACGATTGCTTCATTATTGAAGAATGTAGCGATTACGACAGACAGACCGCCAGTCGGACATGGTTATATCATCTTAGAATTTCTCCCTGATCACGAATATATATACTTTATATAGTCGGAAATCGATATTTCGATGTATTACAAACGGAATGACAAACTTATTATACCCTCGTCACCATTCTATAGTGGTGGGTATAAAAATTAAAACGAACTTCATTACTGGTTGCCAGGACCCTCGTCTAGGTGTGTGTACCATTTTGGTCTACCCTATTTTGCCATTTTTCCGCTAGAGATACTACTCCATCAAGCTTCTCGTGAAGCCAACTTTAATCCATCAAGAGAGTTCTGCATTGATCGAAAAAAGTCATCAAAACTTCCCAGCCAAGTTAACTCAATTTTAGACGTGTCATAAACGACGTTTGTGATGTCGTAATGGAAGAAGTCCTTTCTGTTGATCAGTTATGGTCGTTTTTTATTAGATAGCCTGCTTACATTTCATCAGTTGTGGCCAATAATCAATCGTTCAACCAGCTTCGAACAGCTTATAGTGAATGATTCCCTCATCTAATCCGATCTCCAGATTTAAAATCTTGAACATCCTGGAGACGCAAATTTCATTCGATCCGATTGAAATTTGGTACATGATGTCAGCAAATGCCTTCTAGGAAATATACAAAAATTAGTTGCCAAGCCATTAACGATGTTTGTGGTCTAGCGAAGTCGTGATGGAGGACGAAGTCCTCTCTGTTGATCAATTCTGATCGTTTTTTATTCGATAGTCTGCTTCAATTTCATCAGTCGTTGCCAGTTAAGTTTGGAATCAACCGTGCGACCAGGTTAAAAAAGTGGTACAAAACGTGTCACTCGCAAGAAAATGTGGCACAATGTTTGTATCAGGTTGTATCAGTTTTTCTCGAATTGTGATTTTTTTAATAGAATTGTGTAATTACTTTTCGAAGTAAGATTAAATTATCCTAACATACAGGATATTACAGTTCTGAGATGTAACTTCCCAGCAAAAAAAAAAAAAAAACAAAACGTCGCCAAAAAGTAGAGAAAATTTTCTTTTTGGATCCGGAAGTGGTGCAAAATTGAATCGATGAATTTAACATGGGCTTGTCATAGGACAGATGTCCACCATTTCAACAGCCGTTGCACGGAATTTGCATCACTTCTTAAGGTGTGATGCGAATCCGGAGTTTTGGATGTGAATTAAGAAATTTTGTGGTATTTTGACAATTAAAAAATTTTTAAAATTTTGTTATGATTTTTAATGCATTATAACGCATGTCTGGAACGTTTGACATCAAATATTTTAAAAAATTCGCAATTTTTCTACAATGGATTTAGCATTTTTTTCGCAAAATTTAAATAATTAGCACTATTTTATTAATTCTTAATCTGTTTTTAACCTACTTGAAACAATAAATATTTAAAATTTCCATTAAAAATACGAAAAAAGCGAATTATAAAAAAGTGACTCAAATGAACTTCCTGTGTAGTTAAAATAAAGAACATCATTGGGAGTACATCTTCTGGAAGTGCTTTAAAAGTTGTGCCTTTAGAAGAACTTCCAAATTGTGATGCTGGGTTACTAAAGGCAACTTTCGTTGCATACTTTTAGGCTGTACACGTGTCTACTTGTGACGAACCTGCTTAATTTGTACCATAATTCCATCGAAATTTCCAGAATGGAAGCGAGCAAACATTCACACAAAAAAATTTTTCAGATTCAATCACGAAATTAATTGATCCAATTAATTTTTTAATTGAAATGTCTTCAATCACAGAAATGATAGTATCAATTAAAAAATTAATTGAAGGTCAATTAAAAAATTAATTGGTCCAATTAAAAAATTAATTGATACTATTAATTTTTGTGATTGATTTTTGTTTCAATTAAAAAATTTGTTGATTCAATTGAATTTTTAATTGAATATTTTTTAAAACTCAATTAAAATTTTAATTGTTATTGTTCTACACGAATTGTTACAGCATTGTCTCCTTATACCTTTTAATTTTAATTGGTGATTTGAGTGATATTCTTCCCTTTTTTATATAAACAAATATAGTGAATTTCTTCATTTTTGAACCGATGTGATCTTATTTATTTTTGGGTTAAATGAAGCTTCAAATTTCACCCTTGAGATAAAAGACTTCAACAAGATCTATTGACCCAATACTAAAAGATTTTTTCAACTACCTAATATAATACTTTAAATTATAAATTAGATTGCTTAAATTTAATTTATTGAACTACTACTAAATGTAAAATTAAAATAGGTGTTGTGAAAAAAAATAAATTTAAGTAAAGTAATTATTTTACAGCTTAAAACCATTTATCGATTAAACTGCAAGAGTAGCGTAATCAACAAAAGAAACATATGTTTGTCAAATAAATAACAAACCTAACCAATCTGAAAAAAATCCTCTGTAAGCTTAAATTAAAAAAAATAATAATCAATAATAAAACATAAAAATAAATAAATAATTACATGGAATAATAAACACTTACATATTTTCTTCAATAACGGATTTTTTTTTAAATTGAAAATATTATTCGAAAAATATAAAATTATTGTGTAAAATGAATTTATTCAAACAATAAAAATTATATAAATAAAATAAATTATTCAAAATTGTGCTATTTTCAATTTCACTTCAATTCAAATGTTTAACAATAAGCTGTATTTGTGCGAAATTAACAATTTAAATTGTTTAACATATTTCACTTACAAAAATTGCCTTTGAATATGTGTCCAATTTGAAAATTAAATAAAATTTTATTACTCTTTTTCATTTATCTTCTACAAAGTAAACCCATTACAAATATCTACCCCTAATAAACAATTTAATACCCCACACAAGCAGACACACACATAACCATTAAAAGAGCCACTTTGTGGAATTGTGTAGCATTTAAACAACATATTTTTTCAAATTAAGCAAAATTCTTGAATTTGTGAACCATTTAAATAAAAAGGCCTTCTTAGCCTTTTGAGTTGCCATTCTATTCTACAGCTGAAAATAAATGCCATAAGCACGTGCCGGACTTGTGACTTGCATGCAATTCTTTTCATTTCATTCTTTCTTTTTTGCAAAGACCACAAATTTGCTAATTTTTAAATTTAAAAGGGGGAAAGCCAAAAAAAAAACGAAAACAAGTTTGCACGAACGAATATGAAATAAAATATATACACATGTTCACCCTTATTTGAGAAGTTATTTGATATTGGGACCATAAAAAGGTTCCTTTTTATGTTCAAATGGTGGCAAGTCATGAGGGCCAGAGACCCTTGATTTGGAATTCAGTTTTAGCTTTTAAACTTAATCCTTAATTGCCTCACTTAGTTTGCAGGTGTTTTTGTTCCTTCGGGTTTTTTTTTGTTTGGGTTAAATGAATTACATATTGAAAGTGAGCTTTGGGTCAAGTTGACAGCTATTATTGGGTTGAAAGTCAAATTTGAGGGCAATGGATAATTTGTTGGGTTCCGTTTTCGGCAATTACACAGAAAAAAGACAAAATTGGAATTTTATTGCTTACAAAAAGCATTTTGATCTATTGCAAATAGAAATATTATTCTATAGAAATAAAATTTTGACAAAATTCTCTATAGATACAATTTTCTATAGAAATAAAATTTTGACAAAATTCTCTATAGAAATGAAGTTTTGACAAAATTCTCTATAGAAATAAGATTTTGCCAAAATTTTCTATAGCAATAAAATTTTGACAAAATTTTAATTTTTTTATATAGAAATAAAATTTGCAATAATTTTCTACATAAATAAAATTTTGAAAAATATTTTATAGAAATAAAATTTTGACACAATTTTCTATAGAAATAAAATTTTAACAAAAAATTTATAAAAATAAAAATTTTATAAAAATAAAATTTTTACATAAAATGTCTATAGAAACTTTCTATAAAAATAAAATTTTGACAAAATTTTCTATACAAATAAAACTCTGAGAATATTTTCGTTAGAAATAATATTTTGACAAAATTTTCTATAAAATTAAATTTTGAGAAATATTTCTATAGGAAAAATTGCTATAGAAATAAAATTTTGACAAAATTCTCTATAGAAATAAATAAAATTTTGAAAATTTGAAATTTCTATTGAAATAAAATGTTGACAAAATTTTCTATATAAATTAAATTTTGAAAAAATTTTCTACACAAATAAAATTTTCTATGGAAATAAAATTTTTTAAAAATTTTCTGTAGAAATAAAATTTTGACAAAATTTTCTAAAGAAATAAAATTTTAACAAAATTTTCTATAGAAATAAAATTAAAAAAAATGTCTATAGAAATAAAATTTTGGCAATAAATGTCCATAGAAACTTTCTATAAAATTAAATGTTGACAAAATTTTCTATACAAATAAAATTTTGTGAATATTTTCTTTAGAAATAAAATGCTGACAAAATTTTCTATAAAATTAAATTATGAGAAATTTTTCTATAGCAAAATTTGCTATAGAAATAAAATTTTGAGAAAATTTTCTCTAGAAATAAAATTTTGAGAATATTTTACATAGAAATAAAATTTTGACAAAATTTTACATAGAAATAAAATTTTGACAAAATTTTCTATAGAAAAAAAAAAATTTGACAAAATTTTCTATAGAAATAAAATTTTGAAGAATTTTCTATAGAAATAAAATGTTGACAAAATTTTCTTAAGAAATAAAATTTTAACAAAATTTCTATAAAAATAAAATATTGACAAAATTTTTTATACAAATAAAATTTTGAGAATATTTTCTTTAGAAAAAATATTTTGACAAAATTTTCTATAAAATTAAATTTTGAGAAATTTTTCTATAGGAAAAGTTGCTATAGAAATTAAATTTTGAAAAAATTTTCTATTGAAATAAAATTTTGACAAAATTTTCTATAGAATTTGGCAAAATTTTCTATAGAAATAAAATTTTGAAAAAATTTTCTATAGCAATAACATTTTGATAAAATTGCCTATAGAAATAAAATTTTGAGAAAATTTTCTATCGAAATAAAATTTTGACAAAATTTTCTATAGAAATAAAATTTTGAGAAAATTTTCCATCGAATTTTGACAAAATTTTCTATAAAAATAAAATTTTGACAAAATTTTCTATAGAAATAAAATTTTGACAAAATTTTCTATAGAAAAAAAAATTTTGAGAAAATTTTCTATAGAAATAAAATTTTGAGAAAATTTTACATAGAAATAAAATTTTGACAAAATGTTCTATAAAAATAAAATTTTGACAAAATTTTCTATAGAAATAAAATTTTGGCAATAAATGTCTATAGAAACTTTCTATAAAAATAAAATGTTGACAAATTTTTCTATACAAATAAAATTTTGTGAATATTTTCCTTAGAAATAAAATGTTGACAAAATTTTCTATAAAGTTAAATTTTGAGAAATTTTTCTATAGCAAAATTTGCTATAGAAATAAAATTTTGACAAAATTTTCTATAGAAATAAAATTTTGAGAAAATTTTCTATCGAAATAAAATTTTGACAAAATTTCCTATAGAAATAAAATTTCCACAAAATTTTCTATAGAAATAAAATTTTGACAAAATTTTCTATAGGAATAAAAGTTTGACAAAATTTACTATAGAAATAAAATTTTAACACAATTTCTATAAAAATAAAATTTTGACAAAAATGTCTATAAGATTAAATTTTGAGAAATTTTCTATAAAAATAAAATTTTGAGAATATTTTCTTTAGAAATAATATTTTGACAAAATTTTCTATAAAATTAAATTTTGAGAAATTTTTCTATAGGAAAATTGCTATAGAAATTAAATTTTGAAAAAAAATTTTCTATCGAATAACATTTTGACAAAATTATCTATAGAAATAAAATTTTGACAAAATTTTCTATAGAAATAAAATGTTTACAAAATTTTCTATAACAATAAAATTTTGACAAAATTTTCTATAGAAACAAAATTTTTAAAAAATTTTCTATCGAATAACATTTTGACAAAATTATCTATAGAAATAAAATTTTGAGAAAATCTTCTATCGAAATAAAATTTTGACAAAATTTTCTATCGAAATAAAATTTGGACAGAATTATCTATAAAAATAAAATTTTGACATAATTTTCTATAGAAATAAAATTTTGACAAAATTTTCTATAGAAATAAAATTTTGAGAAAATTTTCTATCGAAGTAAAATTTTGACAAAATTTTCTATAGAATTTGGCAAAATTTCCTATAGAAATAAAATTTTGAAAAAAATTTCTATAGCAATATCATTTTGATAAAATTGTCTATAGAATTAAAATTTTGAGAAAATCTTCTATCGAAATAAAATTTTGACAAAATTTTCTATAGAAATAAAATTTTCTACCGAAATAAAATTTTGACAAAATTTTCTATCGAAATAAAATTTTGACAAAATTTTCTATCGAAATAAAATTTTGACAAAATTTTCTATAAAAATAAAATTTTGACAAAATTTTACATAGAAATAACATTTTGATAAAATTATCTATAGAAATAAAATTTTGAGAAAATCTTCTATCGAAATAAAATTTTGACAAAATTTTCTATCGAAATAAAATTTGGACAGAATTATCTAGAAAAATAAAATTTTGACATAATTTTCTATCGAAATAAAATTTTTTTTTTGTTTTGTTATTGTTGGTTTTGTTCTTTAAGCATTGTTGTCGTTTTTTTATTTCAGCTTAAAACCATACATTGACTAAACTACAAGAGTAGCTTAACCAACAGAGGAAAAGAATGTTTGTCAAATTTATTTGGGCAAAGCCCTATAGACTGCAAGATGGTTGGATGGACGCACGTTTCGGAATTACCACATTCCTCATCAGCATCCTCTACTTGCAGCAAAACTATCAACAAATTATCAGAATAAATTCAGGCAGTTTATTAAACCCAACAAAAACCACACTTGAACCCTCCGAAAAAATGTTTTACATTGATAGCCGGCTTATGCCAAATAAATTCGAAACAAAATTTTCTATAGAAATAAAATTTTGACAAAATTTTCTCTAAAAATAAAATTTTGAGAAAATTTTCCATAGAAATAAAATTTTGAGAAAATTTCTCCAGAAATAAAATTTTGAGAAAATTATCTAAAATCATTATTGTTTTGTAATATAGAAGTGGTATCAAATCATTGGTCGAAACACTTTTCAAAATTTTTGATTTTGATTACAAGCCCAAATATTGTAGCCCTTTTTTCTCAGTACACTCAAATATTAAATGTAATATTTGCACGCAAAGTCTTAAAATTCATTAAAAATATTTTGTTGCAAATACAATTAACAAAATAATATCGCAAAAAAATTTAAATTCAAACAGGGGTTATAATTTTGTCAATGGACGTAGGTTTATTACTTCCTTTCTCTATCTCTATCCCACTCTCTTTCTCTCTATAGACGGTGATTGTTTGGTTGTTTATAAAAGCAATTTTCTGTATATTCTGGTGAAAAATTCAATACGAATATTTGTTATTTCACTTAAATTAGTGACCTCATTTTAAAACGCCTATATAAGTTGGTGTCTTAAATCCCTTTTTCTGTAGAAAAAAATGACACCCACCATTACCACCACCACCGCCACATCCATCACAAAATATAAAGTATATAACTTTCTTTTGTCTTACAAAAGCGAACCAAGAAAAAAAACACCCAACAAATTAAATTTTTAGTACATACAAAAAGTGGTTTTATTTAATGTATTTTTGTTTGTCTCCCTCCCTTCATAAGTTTGTTCAATAACTTTAACCCTTATATGGTATGCCAAAGTACTTGCCAAAAAAAATTTGAATTGTCTATATGCGACTATGTATCTCCACCACCTCCTCGTCGTCCTCTGTGGTGCCTGCAATAATGTATCTTAAGTACTTTTTTAGCCCGATTGTTTTTTTTATGTCGCATTTGGTTTGAAGCGTAGTTGTCGTATCTTTTTTTGTTTGTCAGATATGGAAGTGTGGGTTTTGAATATATTTTATGGCATGTTTTTTGTTGATAAAGGTAAACCCAGAAAGAAAAGAAAAAAACTACCAATGAGGGGAACCTATATGCAAAGATAAATAAGACTTTAAAAAAGTTGGCTTTTGAAGTGTATGCTGCTGTTTTTTGTTTAATGAAATTTGTGTGTGGGCATTTTAAAGGTTTCTTATTTTATTCGGTTGTTGGTTTCTTTATTGTGACCAAGTCGTTTGGAGTACCTAAAATTGCTCCTACACTTATCCTCAAGGTTTAAGGATTCTCATTGCAACATAATGAGTTTGAGAGTAGCTATGGGCGATACCCATAATTATTGCAAATATTTTATTTGTCTTTGCTACACCCAGAGAAGGAATATGATAACCTCCTAGAGAAAAATATTATTTGTTTGTCGCTACCATATTATTTTCTCGGACATAATGTATCTGATGTCGACAACCATTTTATGTTTGGCGAGAAAACATTTTTGTGGCAGAAATGTTCTATGTTTCACATTCAAAAATAATAATTTGCTCTTGGAAGTGATCATAAAGCTTTCTAAGCTTTGTGTAGACCATAGGTTCGTTTCAATTTTTTATTGCAGGACACACGCTACATTTATAGCAAACATATTTTATATCGCTAATAATGTAGATGTTTGCCAAAATCAAAATAAAAAAAAAAAATATTTTTCATTTCACTCTACATTTTTGCTACATTCTTTTATCTAGATTGAACAAAACATTCTTCCTTCCATTTGACCCTTTTAAAATTTACTTCACTTAATATGACTGTGGTCGCCTTTGGCTCTTTCTGGTCATTTATGGTGTGACAATAAATGTATGTAGGCTTACCAGTCCATTGTTCCAATAATGAGGTTCATTTGTGTCCTTGTTAAATATTTGCTACACCTCAAGGTGACAGAATAATTATCAATCGAATATCTGAAACCTACACATGAATTTTATACAATAAGGTCCCATTATAATACTACATTATACTCGTAGTATAGGTTATTATAAAACATCTATAGGGAAAACTGTTACATATGAAATGGGTATCATCAAAAACCAGCAAGAAAACAAAATGAAAAACTGTTAAAAATATTTTTTTAATGCTGAAGTGGTGCAAAATTATCACAGTATTGATTCGGTGTCAAAGTTGCTGCTTTTTTAAATTAAAGGCGGCATTTATTAGCTTTAAATCTAGGCTCTTTAAAATTAAAATTGAAAATATTTTTGTTTAATGCTGAAGTAGCGCAAAATTATCACAGTATTGATTTCGAGTTGAAGTTGCTGCTTCTTTAAATTAAAGACATTTATTAGCTTTAAATCTAGACTCTTTAAAATTCAACTTTGGGACAGATCTGATTTATTGAATTTGCATATTCTTTTTGTGAAAGCTATTCAGGTACGCAAAATTCATAGTTTAACAAACCAAATTATAAAAAAATTTCAGCAAAAAAATTTGTTGATGTTTCTAAAGGCATAACTTTAAAAGAACTTCCAAAACTGTCTTTATTTTAACTACAAAGGAAGCCCTTTTAAATTCATTTTTTATAATTCGCTTATTTCATATTTTCATGGGTATTTTTTTTTTAACAAACAGACTAAGAATTACTAAAATTGCACAAATCATGAACATTTTGTCAAAGAAAAATGTTAAATTCGTTCTAGAAAAATTACGAATTGTTGAAAATTTTTGAGGTCTAATGCATTAAAAATAAGAAAAATTATGAAAATTATTTTTTTGACAAAATTTCACAAAATATTTTAATACACATCCACAACACTGAATTAAGATCACATCTTAAGAAGGTCTGTTGAAATGGTGGACATCCGTTCTATGGCAAGTCCATATTAAATTCATCGCTTATGCACCACTTCAGGATCCAAAAAGAACATTTTCATCAGATTTTTTTTTTTCAAAAAAAAAATTAAAGCAAAGGTACAAAATCCCCAAAACAAGCGTTAGTCTATATTTGATCATTATTTATCTTTAATCTCAATAAGTTATCTCAATTGAGATAATTTAATTTAATTTAAATGTTATTTCTTTAAATGTTATTTCTTAATTTAAATGTTATTTCTTTAAATCTTTAAATCTTCTTAACTCTATGTAAAATTTCTCTTACTTCAAATGCAGAAAAATGGCAGACTTTTTACTGTTTGGTAGATTGGCAGAATTCTTGATGTTTTGGAAGATTTTGTAAAATATTCCTCTCCAACTACGAAGTGCTTCATAAATTTTCTATAGAAATAACATTTTGACAAAATTATCTACAGAAATAAAATTCTGACAAAATTGTCTATAGAAATAAAATTTTGTGAAAAAATTTTCTATAGAAATAAAATTTTGACAAAATTTTCTATAGAAATAAAATTTTGACAAAATTTTCTATAGAAATAACATTTTGACAAAATTGTCTACAGAAATAAAATTCTGAAAAAATTGTCTATAGAATTTTTTTTTGACAAAATTGTCTATAGAAATTAAATGATTAGAAAATGTTCTATAGAAATACAATTTTGACAAAATTATATTTCGAAATAAAATTTTGATAACATTTTCTATAGAAATAAAATTTTGACAAAATTTTCTATAGAATTAAAATTTTGACAAAATTTTTTATACAAATAAAATTTTGACAAAATTATCTTTAGAAATAAAATTTTGATAAAAGTTTCTATAGAAATAAAATTTTGACAAAATTCTCTAGAGAAATAAAAAGTTGACAAAATTTTCTATAAAAATAAAATTTTGACAATTTTTTTTATAGAAATTATATTTTGACATTTTTTATAGAAATAAAATTTTGACAAAATTTTCTATAGAAATAAAATTTTGACAAAATTTTCTATAGAAATAACATTTTGACAAAATTGTCTACAGAAATAAAATTCTGACAAAATTGTCTATAGAAATTATTTTTGACAAAATTGTCTATAGAAATTAAATGATTAGAAAATTTTCTATAGAAATACAATTTTGATAAAATGTTCTATAGAAATATAAAATTTTCACAACATTTTCTATGGCAATAAAATTTTGGTAGATTATTTTTGGCTCGAGTGGCAATCGTGATTTTTCTGTGATTGGGGATCGGTTTATCTGGGGGCTATATATAACTATAGATCAATCACGAACCAATATTGGCATAGTTATTATCGGCCATATACTAGCGCAATGTACCAAATTTCAACCGGATAGGATGAATTTTACTCCTCCAAGAGGCTCCGGAGGTTAAATCTGGGGATCGGTTTATATGGGGCTATATGTAATTATGGACCGATATGGACCAATTCTGGCATGGTTGTTAGAGACCATATACTAACACCACGTACCAAATTTCAACCGGATCGGATGTAGTTTGCTCCACCAAGGGGATCGGTTTATATGGGGGCTATATATAATTATGGACCGATATGGACCAGTTTTTGCATAGTTGTTAGAGACCATATACTAACACCATGTACCAATTTTCAGCCGGATCGGATGAAATTTGCTTCTCTTTGAGGCTCCGGAAGCCAAATCTGGGGATTGGTTTATATGGGGGCTATATATAATTATGGACCGATATGGACCAATTTTTGCTTAGTTGTTGGAGATCATGTACTATACCATGTACCAAATTTCAGCCAGATCGGATGAAATATGCTTCTCTTTGAGACTCCGCAAGCCAAATTTTTGGGTCCGTTTATATGGAAGCTATAAGTAAAAGTGCACCGATATTGCCCATTTGCAATACCATCCGACCTACATCCATAACAACTACTTATGCCAAGTTTCAAGTCGATAGCTTGTTTCGCTCGGAAGTTAGCGTGATTTCAACAGATGGACGGACGGACATGCTTAGATCGACTAAGAATATATATACTTTATGGGGTCTTAGAGCAATATTTCGATGTGTTACAAACGAATTGACAAAGTTAATATACACCGAAAAAAAGTGAACTGTTTTATAGGAAGAATGAACTACCTCGCACGAAAATTGAACTAAATTTTACTCCACATTTTGAGATTTGCACAAAGCGTTGTTAAAACAAGGACTTTTTAATGTCCTGTTGTGCTTTCTAACTGCAGTTCACGAAATTACACCATCTCATAGAAGAAAAAATTAACTAAAAGTAAAGAAGAAAATCATTGGCGCCAAATCATGACCACTTTAACCATACAGTAGTTCATTCTTACTATTTTTGGGAATCGTATGAAAATCTTCTTTTGATTTAGTTCATATTGAACTTATGCGTATGGTCATTGAACTTTATACTCACGTTTAGTTCATAAAATTTTTGAGACATACCTAAAAAAAGTAAGATTTCATTAAGCTGTGGAAAATTTCGATAAAAATAATAAAATTTAACTACAAGCAAATAATTTTTTCCAATAAAAATAAGTTAAATTTAGCGTTAGTTTAACTACGGAAATTTTTTTCTGTGTACCCCCATCCTATGGTAGAGGGTATAAAAAACATTGCTATTAATTCAATTTATTATAAAGAAATGTATCCTTAATTTTGTGTAAATTCGGTGTCCTAAAATTTAGGATGCGTAATACTTCATATTAGGATCCTCTCCAAATCGGAGTCTAGTAAAATGGAAAAAGCCTAATATAGGTCGCAAATTAGTTTCGTTCGATTTTTGAAAGGTGAATCGCATGGCGAGGTTAAGGATCGTTTGAATGCTCTGTACGGTGGCTCTTCTCCTTCGACATGGTCACACATCCGTTTTCGATGCAAATCTATTCCTTGATCTCAAATTGGTATGAGAAAGCTGTCATCGCAGAAGTTTACATTGATCGAAAGGTTGTGATGCAACATCTTCTTGAAAATAAAGATTCATTCCTTTGATGCCCAAAATCGGTTGATCTACTTTTTATATTCAGAGTAAAAATGACTTTAAACGAAAAGTCTAAATAAATTTGAAAGGGAAATATATCAAAATTTAACTTTTCCAAATTTGGTAATCGTCACAAATGTCACTTTTACAATAGTCGAAAATTCTACTTTTTTCAAGTCCACCTGAGGAGCTTGCTCCGAACAAGACGAAGACAGTTCAATGGGTCGGAAAGATGAAAGTTAAGTTGGCGTTTACGAGGTATAATCCTCTACATTAGGAAGGGTATAATGATCCCTATACCAAGCCATTCGAAGCTGAATTGAAGAAAAAATTTGTCTTTCATCGTCATTTTTATGCTCACGAAAATATTTTTTAAAGCCTAAAATGTACGATACTACACTGAAAAAAAAGCATACTCGGTTCCAAAGATTTTGTCTTTACTTTAAAAAATTTGGTATTGATTCCGAGCCAAAGAAGCGGAGAATACAAGTAAGGATACTTTTAAGACACAATTCTCTTTTAAATTTAGGATTTGTGTACTTGCTTCTAGGAAGAAAATTTTAATTTTTCGCTTTCTCAGCTTTTTTTTTCATATGCTATCAAAGTCCTTTAAAAACGAGTTAACGGCAACTTTATTTTCCAAATTAGGATTCGACTTCCAGTAGAAATTATGCTATGTTTGAAGTAAAAAACTTCTTTAAAATAAAGTGTTAAAAAACATGTCCTATATTTGAACGATTTTTTGCTTTGTAGTAAAGATGCAAAAAGACAACAAATTTAAAGACAATTTCATTAAATTTAAAGAATTTTTCTGAATTATTAAAGTCAAGTTGACCTTAGCCTATAAATTTTTTCTTTCATGTTAAGATACCCATTTTTAAGTCAAATCACTTAATTATAAGGACAATACGACTTCATTGAAAAGTTTATCGACTTTTGGACAAGGAAAATAACTTTATTTTAGAGAAATGCGTCTTCTAAGACATGAAATCTTTGACCTCACGACAATATTTTTTTCAGTGTAGTGGGATGTTAAAAATCATCGAATAATCGATATTTTGTAATCTTCAAATTTGTCTAACTAAAAATTTATATTTTTTGAAAATTATTCAAATCGATTTTTCATGTTGGCCAAATTGGACGAAGACTTTTTAGCATAAAAATTGCCAAGTCGATTTTGAAGTAGAAAATCTTTGTTACTTTTCCTCTCGATAACCTAAAGTTTAGGACATGCAATTTACACCATATTAAGAACAAATTTCTGTAAAACGAAAAAAGTTTATAATCTTTGCTTTAAAAATGTTTCAAATTTTCTTATAAATATCACTGTTAATATTTTTATTAAAATTTTGAAAAAAACATAGTTTCAGTTTCGTTTCCATTACAATTGAAATCCCACAAAAACCTCATACAATATTATTTTTATTTTGCTTTCATACTGCTGGCAATGTGATTTACCCTAAGTTTACCACAATAATTCCAAATCAGCTTGTTAGACTAAAATAGCCAGATTTCTAGAAAGAAGATACCAACGAATGCCAAATGAAACGAACCATAAGAAAAAAACAGCACGAATAGAAGGTCATGGCAAATGTTATGAAAAAAAAAAACAATTTTCAAAAAACCAAAAAAATACTCGCATTAGCAAATTAATCCAAAGATTTAAAAAGTAAGGCAGTCAGTAGACAACAAAGGATCCGCGGCCACTCCACAAAAGAATGCGAATTTAATGGAATTAAAGAATATTTGTTTTATACAGTTACTCAATAGCAGGAAAGAATGGCGATTAGTCCCAAAAAACAAAATCGAATGTACCATAGTCGATTCTAAGGGCCCTTGTATTTGTAAATTTTTAAATGCAAAATATATTACTATGCTCATCATTATGACCCATATAATAATGCTGCAGTAATAAAGGGTGATTTGTTAAGAGCTTGATAACTTTTTTTTTTAAAAAAACGCATAAAATTTGCAAAATCTCATCGGTTCTTTATTTGAAACGTTAGATTGGTCCATGACATTTACTTTTTAAAGATAATTTCATTTAAATGTTGACCGCGGCTGCGTCTTAGGTGGTCCATTCGGAAAGTTCAATTTTGGGCAACTTTTTCGAGCATTTCGGCCGGAATAGCCCGAATTTCTTCGGAAATGTTGTCTTCCAAAGCTGGAATAGTTGCTGGCTTATTTCTGTAGACTTTAGACTTGACGTAGCCCCACAAAAAATAGTCTAAAGGCGTCAAATCGCATGATCTTGGTGGCCAACTTACCGGTCCATTTCTTGAGATGAATTGTTCTCCGAAGTTTTCCCTCAAAATGGCCATAGAATCGCGAGCTGTGTGGCATGTAGCGCCATCTTGTTGAAACCACATGTCAACCAAGTTCAGTTCTTCCATTTTTGGCAACAAAAAGTTTGTTAGCATCGAACGATAGCGATCGCCATTCACCGTAACGTTGCGTCCAACAGCATCTTTGAAAAAATACGGTCCAATGATTCCACCAGCGTACAAACCACACCAAACAGTGCATTTTTCGGGATGCATGGGCAGTTCTTGAACGGCTTCTGGTTGCTCTTCACTCCAAATGCGGCAATTTTGCTTATTTACGTAGCCATTCAACCAGAAATGAGCCTCATCGCTGAACAAAATTTGTCGATAAAAAAGCGGATTTTCTGCCACTGATTTTGGTAATAAAATTCAATGATTTGCCAGCGTTGCTCGTTAGTAAGTCTATTCATGATGAAATGTCAAAGCATACTGAGCATCTTTCTCTTTGACACCATGTCTGAAATCCCACGTGATCTGTCAAATACTAATGCATGAAAATCCTAACCTCAAAAGAATCACCCTTTACAACCTACGATCGTTCAATAATTACATACCTAATATGACCTGCTGCTACTCAATCAAAATTAGCTTAAATTCAAATGATATAATAACAGAGCATGTTTTCATTAGGACCATAAGCAAAAAGAAATCCTTAATATTAAGGACATTTGGGGTCCATTATACGATACACTATACAAGCTAATATTAGATGGTCAGTTGGTTGTTATGTTTGCCAAGACATGTCGTAAACAATTTTCTGTGCAAGGTTTGCCAAAAAATACAAAAATTGAATTACGTATTTTCAACAACATTGCTTTGAACTTTCCATGAAGGATGCAGATAGATAGCAAAAAAAAAAACACAAGACACTACTCTACTCGATGACCATTTGTTCAACTTTAATTTCATTCAATTTGAGTACAAGATGTTGCAGACATTTCTTATCATTTTAGAAAGTTACTATAATTTTTGTTTTTCACAGGGTTTATTTTGTTACATTTTCTTCTCTAGTCAATAGTTTCTGATTCGAATTGAAATATCATTGCCAAGAAATGGCCACGAGAAGTGCATTGTGGAATAGCATAGCATAAGCTATCAACCTAAATTCTATGCCACTCAAACTGTTTCAGTCATATTATAGCAATTTTGTAGGTAATACAGTGGTTTGAAAAAAAAAGCGAAAGAATTTCATTTAATTTAAATAATTACTTTTTTTAAATAATATTTATTTTATTTTATGGAACTAATTGTTTTTGGTTTCTAGGACTGTATTGTGGAATATAGCATAAGCTATCAACCTAAATTCTGCTGTGTGTGGTTTGAAAAAAAGATGAAAGAATGTTATTTAAATTAAATAATTACTTTTTTCAAATATTTTTTTTTTCATTTTATGAAATTAATTGTTTTGGATTTCTAGGACTGCATTGTGGAATATAGCATAAGCTATCAACCTAAATTCCATGCCAATCAAAATGTTTCAGTCATATTATAGTAATTTTGGAGGTAATACAGTGATTTGAGAAAAAAAGTGAAAGAATGTTATTTAAATTAAATATTTACTTTTTCAAATATATTTTTTTTATTTTATGGAACTAATTGTTTTGGGTTTCTAGGACTGTATTGTGGAATATGGAATAAGCTATCAACCTAAATGCTATGTCACTCAAACTGTTTCAGTCATATTATAGCAGGTAATACCGCGGTTTGAAAAAGGCGAAAGATTATTGTTTTGATTAAAGCATTAGTTTTTTAAATATTTTTTTTTTTAAGAATTAAATTAAATTTTTTTCGGCTTCAATGTTTTGGGTTTCTAGAACTGCATTGTGGAATATAGCATAAGCTATCAACCTAAATTCCATGCCACTCAAACTGTTTCAGTGATATTAGGGCAATTTGGAGGTAATACAATGGTTTGAAAAAAGGCGAAAGAATGTTATTTAAATTGAATAATTACTTTTTTCCAAAAAAAAAATTGCATTTTATTAAATGTAATTTTTTCGGCTTCGAGGAGTATATTGTGGCAAATAGTAAAAGCTATCAACCTAAACGCTATGCCACTCAAACTGTTTCAGTCATATTAAAGGAATTTGGAGGTAATACCGCGGTTTGGAAAAAAGGTGAAAGAATGTTATTTAAATTAAATATTTACTTTTTCAAATATTTTTTTTTATTTTATGGAACTAATTGTTTTGGGTTTCTAGGACTGAATTTAGCATAAGCTATCAACCTAAATTCTTCAATGCCACTCAAACTGTTTCATTCCTGTTATAGCAATTTTGGATTTAATACAGTGGTTTAAAAAAAGGCAATAGAATATTATTTTAATAAAAACATTAATGTTTTTTAAATATGTATTTCTTTTATTTAAAAAAATTATTATTTTTTTTTCGGCTTCGAGAATTGCCTTGTAGAATAACATATCATCCTAAATTCTATGCCACTCAAACTGTTTCAGTCATAGTATAGCAATTTGGAGGTAATACAGTGTTTGGTTTGAAAAAAAAGGCGAAAGAATATTGTTTTGATGAAAACATTAGTTTTTTAAATATTTTTGTTTTTAGAAAATAAAATTTTCGGTTTCAATTACGAAATTTATTAAATTAATTAATATTTAATTTAAATTTCCCAATTACTAAAAATAATTACTACAGCTATCGTTTTAATTCGAAAACAAAAATGTTTTGTCCACCCTGAAAAAAATGAAAAAAATTACCTATTCAAAAGATTATGCAACCTAAATATTAGCACAAACAGTTTACACAATATTAAGGTCAAATTTCTTTAAAATAATGAAATGTTCATTATTTAAAAGAAAATTTATAATCTTTGCTTCAAATTTTTTTTCATTAAATTTAGGACATGAACCTTTCATATTGACGTCCCTTTATTAAAGTCGTATGACTTTGAATTAAGGCTAATTTTCCTTAAAGTAAAGAAAAACGTACATATTTTATTTGATATCAACTGAAATTTTTATCTATGGATTAAAAATAAGAAAACTTCAAATCTAGGTTAAGGCTTATTTTTAGTAAAATAAAAAAAAATTACCTAATGCGAAAGATTATTGCAACCTAAATATTAGGATAAGCAATTTACACAACATTAAGGTTACATTTCTTTAAAATAATGAAATTTTCATTAAAACAAAATTTATAATAATTTACGTGATATTAAAGATTACGCACCCTCAATTGTAGGATGCACAATTTACACACTATTAATGACAAATTTCTTTAAAATAATGAACTTTTAGTTAAAAGAAAGTTTATAATCTTTACTTCAAAAAATTTTTTAATTAAATTTAGGAGACACATTTTGAAAATTTGCGTCCCTCGTTAAAGTTACATGTCTTTAAACTAAGACAAATTTTCTTTAAAATAAAGAAACACATTTTTGATTTAAATAAATCGTCCTTAAATTAACTGAAATATTGAATCTTTAGATTTAATATAAAAACGCTTCAAAAATAGGCTAGGATTTATTTTGAGGATTTAGCATCTTTGTTTTTTTTTTTTTTTTTGGAATTAAGAAAATCTTTTTTACTTCGATATATTTAAACTGACATTTATTTGTACGTGAATCGCTTTATTAATATACCGGAAAAATAGAATGAAAATTCGATAAATGAGATCTGTATTTTAATTTTAATTTTATAGATCCTATATTTAAAGCCAGATAGGTCGGCAAAAAATTTCCTTATTTTAAAGAACCCGCATCTTTGGCTCGGAATCAATACCAAAATCCTTAAAGGAAGGTCAAAATCTTTGGATCCAAATAAACTTTTTTTTTGAGTGTGTATAGAAGTTCACCAATGTGGTATCACAATGGACTGAATAGTCTAAGTGAACCTGATACATCGGGCTGCCACCTAACCTAACCTTGAGTGTATATTAAAAATAAGAAAGCCTAAAATGTAGGCTAAGGCTTATTTTGAGTAATTTGAATCTTGGGTTTAAAGATTTTTTTTTTGAGTATCTGTTTTTTAAGTATCTGTTAAAATTTTTACGATTAAACTGACATTTATTTTTACGTGAATAGCTTTGTTAATATATCACAACAATAGAATTAAAGTTCAATAAATAGGAACGGTTTCTTAATGTTAATTTTTAGAGTCAAAAATTTAAGGCTATTTAGGTCCCTAAAAATTGTCCTTATTTAAAATAAGGACAACCGCATCGGAAATAAAAAACACGAATTCAAAAACAAAAATGTCAATTTCTCAATCACTATAGTTTTAATTCCACACACAAATGTGAAAGAGTATGCAACCTAAATTTTAGGATACGCAATTTACACAATATTAAGGTCAAATTTAAAATAATGAAAATTTAATCAAAATTATAATCCTTTCCTTTTTTAAACGTTAATCAAAATTCAATAACTCCATTAATTTAGATTTTTTTAAATCAAAAATGTTTTTAAAGGAAAAAATACTTCATTTCAAAGGTATACGACTTTAACGGATGGCGACGCAAATTGCAAGGATGACTATCCTAAACTTAAGGAAAAAATTTACAAATATTATTTTTTATCAAGTTACTTAAAATTCCTTATTTATTTTCCAATATTATGTAAATATGTTAACCCAAGTTGTATAAAGTTTCGTATAACATCAAATGTGTATCACATAGAAAAAAAAGTCTGTTGTAAAACTGATGCTAAAATGAACTAATATTTATTGCAAAAAATTTATTTTGTTTTAGTTTGTTTTTAAAATTTTGTAAGAAAATTTCCCCAGCCCAACGATTTTTTCTTTATTCCAAATATGTTATTAACTAAATAGCAGTAAAATTTCAATGACATACAAATTAGTTCATTTCTAACTAAAACAGAAGAAGTTTTTCGTACACTTCTCAAGAATAGAAAGAATGAACTACAGGGTGGTTAAAATGGGTATGATCTGGCGCCTAAGATTTTTTCTTTATTTTTAGTTCTTTTTTTGCTTTTCGAGAAAGATGCATTTCGTAAATGGTAGTGAAAAATCCAAAAATGTCGGTAAATTTTTGTTAATTTAATGAATCTCAAAATTTGGAATACAATCTAGTTCAATTTTTGGCACGAGATAGTTAATTTTTCCCATAATGTAGTTTACTTTTTTTCTGTGCAGTTAATATAAAAGTTATTATTTTTTTAAGCCAATGTAATGTTCGATTTATAAAAATATCTTTATATCCATGAAATATTATAGAAATTTTGCATTCTTAAATGTAACTATCAAATCTTCCCTAAGTCATTGTTTTTACCAATTTTCCTAACTATATTATCTCTTGACAACCACTGTTTTTCACTATGAGTTAGTTAAAGATCTCACGGTTGTGTGATGCATATTGAATCAAATTCTCTATGGTCATGGTCAGCATGAGAAGTAGTAGTCGTAGTAGTAGCAATCGTAATTGCTTTTGGGTTAGCTAGCCAAGCCAAATGAAAATAATAGAACTGTAAAGACCAATCACATTCACATTTACTAATGCGGGTTTTTATGATTTTATTTTTCATTTCTCAGTTTAAATATGGCCAAAATACTGTAGACTCCTTTCACTTGGCTCTACTATAGAACACTATTACCAACAAACTAAAGACATATAATCGTAAAAGGTTTGGTTGCATGTAGTTTTCTTACCAATTTTCAACTCCATAGCAGTCTACCATGTGGTTGTTTAAGCAGAAAATTCTCTATGGTGTCGAATAGTTTTCTTTTCCACTATTTTAGTTTTCTGCATAGCAACACAACACTGAGACAATAAGCCTGCAAACTCAATTGCAATTGCTTTTAGATAAAGTAATGAATTTATTTTGCTATAATATATACATAAATTACTTTTTTCCGATTTTATTCCATTCTTATCGGGGTTCATTTAAATATAGGTTTCGTTACATTGCGTATTTTATGTTCTTACTTTTTTCCGGCAAAAAGTTACTCGTATGTAAAGAAAAAGTGAAAATTCTATATGAAGTAAGGATCTAAAATTGCATAGAATTTTAAATCCTTTAACTTTTAAGAGATATGAACATATCTCTTAACAGAGTAAAAAATAAAATAGAGTTAGAGGTGAAATACAAACAAAAACAGTAGACATAGGTACGCATCCATTGTAAAAAAATTGGGGATGCGTTTTTTTGAACACATGTTGCCAGATCGAAATAAAATTTAACATGTGTTCATAACAGAGATGGAAGTTTCCAAACCATTTAAATTTTTTCTGTTTATACCGCGCTCTTTGTGCTAGGCTAAGAAGTTTCCGAACTGCCCTCGTAATTATGTCCGTTATCTTCGAGTTGATAGTCAGCTTTATCAGTTTACCTAACCGAAAACCCAATTAACCCATGAAGCTCCGTTAGTGCTACGTTACCTAACGAAATTTTAAATCGTACTATAGGCATATCTATCAGTATGTCTATATATTCCATATGCCATATGTTAGAAAATTAACTTCTGAAAAATTTTCAGTTAAATTTCAACGGAGAAAAGATATTTCCATTTTTCTTTCTGATAACTGGCAGAAAAAGTCTAACGGAGCTACATGAAAATGGCCGTAAAATGGATGCACACATATCCATGTTTTGTTGATTGTGATACTAGAGAGAACATATTCATAAAATATTTGAAAATATTACCAATATCAATTAGTTTATTTAAACAGTAACAATTACACAAATCTAACTTTTGCCAAAATATAATATTTTATAATGGGCTTTAAATTAAATTGAATAAAGAATTCAAGGGCAATATAATTGTATATGTTAAACAAAACTATTAATGTATAAAATCCGAGCTAAATTATAGTTTGTATTATCTAATAGCTTTAAATTGCTAAATAAAATAAATAAAAATAAATAAATTGGAAATTGAAAAACTACATTTGCCTAATAGAAAAACTATATAATTTTTTAATGTTGCCTTAGGTATGCACACAAGCTAAGCTTTTCTGATTTTTGACAGGAGAGAAGACTGGGCAATAAATTATATATAGTTTTTTAAAATATCAATTCTCTCAACTAATCAAAGACAAATTGATTAAACTGCAACTAGTACGTAAACAAAAAAATGTAGCTTAGGATTTTCATTGAGACGATTTCTTATTTATATAACTCACCATGGCTAAATCTTTTTTATACGAAGTAGAAAAACAATTCTATAGTAAGTTTTGTACCATCAAGGCCCAACAAAATGTATTTAAATAAATTAATAATGAAAATCATGTGTTAGCCTTAACATGGAATGCACACATGTCAATGTTCTGTGAATTCTTATAGTACAGACTTTAGTTCAATATATTATTTATAGATCATTCCAATATTAATTATATTATTCGATAAACAGTTATTGGAAAAAGTATTATAAATGACAAGTACATTTACTAATTACTGGACAAAAAAGAGAATTCAACAATTTCTTTATATAGTTAATTTGATAATTGGATACATCTAAATCGGACAGTAAATCTTTGTAGCTATCTTATTCGTTTTTTTTCACCATCAAGGTTTCCTGAAGTTTCCCATATTTTATGGAATTTTTGTTTGCTTCTCTCCTTCTGGCAGGGTTGACTAACTTGTGTAATATCTTTAGTTCTACCAGTGTCAACACAAAGTAAATTTAATTAAATTAATGATAAATTTCGTATGTGTTGCTTCCAAATACAGTGCACACATAGTAATAATAATAGAGATAAATAGATTTTAGGTAGATCTTGTCAATATTAATTAGTTTAAATAATTAGTAACAATGGGAAAAACTCACACTAGGGTTAATCGTAAAAACTACACTATTTAACATACCTTAAGATATGCACACATAACAAGCCTATACAAATTTTAATCGTCGAAACCACTGTGCATTAATCCATGCATAGAGTTTTTAAATATCAATTTCCCTAATCAATCAGGAATATTTTTTTTAAGAAAGTTCCTTTGACAGAATAATATAATCCATCTGATAATTGGTTGACCAAAAATAAATTGTTCATGAAGGGCGAAAATTAATTTTATCATAAGGTTTTCACCATGAAGGCCCTATTCGAAGGTTTTCTTTTCATAGTTTTCCTGGAGTTTCACAAATTTTATGGCGTTGTTATAGGTTACCAGTGTCGCAACAAAATACATATAATTATATTAATAGTAATTTTCGTAAAACTATTTGCTTAAGATATGCACACATAACAAGGCTTTACAATCATGCCTGTTCTGGCTCACACCGCATTGTGCACCACACTATACACTTTCTACACACCACACACAAAGTTAGTTGTTCTGAGTCACACGTGTGAACACTTTTTTCGGACTTCTAGTCGAAAAATGTGACAGCTGATTTTTTCTGCAAGCCATATTATTTGCAGACAGAAATTATAAACAAAACATATTTTGCCGGTATAAACATAAAAAATTAAAAGTAAGTGCGTAATTCAAAGCCATAAAATGCCTGCCGGATTTTTGTTAGCAGTGAATAATGTAAGGACAAGAGCAATTTATCAAGAACAAATAAGAAGGCGACAATTGCGTGATGCTTCAAATCTGTTTTGATTTGTTTTTTTCTATCCCTCCCCAATGTTACTCATGAACAAACGATCGCCGGGTCGTTCTCTTTTTTGTTTTTGACGGCGGAGAAGTTTTTATTTTGGTTTTGGTCAAACAGTTTTTAACATCCATACATTAAAGGAAATTTAATTATAGTGAGCATAATTACCTATTCTGTTAAGGTTTTTTCTCATTTGTATAGCTTAAATATTTACAATAATATTTCAAACAAATTTTCTATCGTGGCGGCCTCCATGTGCAGAAAGATATTGGCGGCGTTAGTTTTTTTTAATTGTTCAGTGATTTGTGCACCAAGAACACTTTGCAGAATTGAAGATGCCATATTTTTCATGCAATAAATTTGGTAAAATTCACTTTTCTTAGCCCATTGATTTTGTAAAAGTTATAATTTAATTACCTTATATTTTCAAAAAGACCTTTGATTTGTTTAGGAAAGCGGCTAGTATTCACAAAAATCAAAGATAATTTTGCTTAAAACTTTTTTTTTAACTTTTAAAAATTGTGGCAACATTATACTTTCGAACACACTGAAAATCAGCTGATTAAAACAACCCCAAAATTTATACACCAATCAGAGGAAATTTCGGTTCAAATTTTAGATGGATTTTTAAAATCGTGGTTTCTGCCATATATAAGTGACTTTCTCAATAAAATTTGCAAATATTTATAAAAAACATATTAAAGATTCAGATTCTGTTATTTATTAGTTATAAAAACTTCTAACTTTGCATACGATGGCTGTACACTAAGCCTACACAAAAGAAATGTTCGTGTACATTTTTCAGGTCTATGACGGTGTATAGTGTTGGCCAGAACACCTTTTAAGTGTGACACCATACGAAAATTGTACATGTGTGTACCAGAACAGACACGAATTATTAATAGTAGAAACCACTGTGCATTAATCCATGCATATAGTTTTCAAATATCAATTCTCCTAATTGATCAGGCACATTTTTATTAAAATTCCGTTGGCACCCTATCCAAACGAATTTATTCCTACATTTTCACTTAATCCAATAGATCATTGGATGGTAAAAAATTCCAAACACACATAGTAATGATTTATTAATTTTTACAGCAGAGTCTCTATTTTAATAAAATATATGAATATTTTAACAAAGTCAATTATTTTAAATATTTAGTAAAACTTACAAAAAACTCATTGCCGCAAACCTCAAAAACTTTTTGTTCACAGATATGCACACATAACAAGGCTTTGTAATTTTTAATAGTAGAAACCACTGTGCATTAATCCATGTATAGAGTTTTCAAATATCAATTCCCCCAATTAATCAGGAACATTTTTAATAAAGTTCCTTTGGCACCATATGCAATAGAATTTATTCCTAGATTTTCATTTAATCCATTGGATGGCAAAAAAAAAATCAAAGCAGACATAGTAATGGTGTTTATGAAGATTTTAACAAAGTCAATTAGTTTAACTAATTAATAATGATTAGAAAAAACTCACTTCTGTAGTCCTCAAAAACTATTTGCTTAAAGGTGTACTTACACTGAAAAAAAATTGTCGTGAGGTCAAAGATTCCATGTCTTTAAAATACGAATTCAAATTTTGCTTAACATAGAAGACGCATTTCTCTAATATAAAGTTTTTTTTTCCTTGTCCAAAAGTCGATAAACTTTTCAATGAAGTCGTATTGGCCTTATAATTAAGTGATTTCATTTAAAAATGGGTATCATAACATGAAAGAAAAAATGATTGGGCTAAGGCCAACGTGACTTTAATAATTCAGAAAAATTCTTTAAATTTAATGAAATTGTCTTTAAATTTATTGTCTTTTTGCATCTTGACTACAAAGCAAAAAATCTTTCAAATATAGGACATGTTTTTCAACACTTTATTTTAAAGAGGTTTTTTACTTGAAACATAGCATAATTTCTACTGGAACTCGAGTCTTAATTTTGAAAATAAAGTTGTCGTTAACTCGTTTTTAAAGGGTTTTGATGGTATATGAAGAAAAAAAGCTGAAAAAGCGAAAATTTAAAATTTACTGCCTAGAAGCAAGTACACCGTGGAGCCACCGTGGTGCAATGGTTAGCATGCCCGCCTTGCTTACACAAGGTCGTGGGTTCGATTCCTGCTTCGACCGAACACCAAAAAGTTTTTCAACGGTTGATTACCCCACCTCAGTAATGCTGGTGACATTTCTGAGGGTTTCAAAGCTTCTCTAAGAGGTTTCACTACAATGTGGAACGCCGTTCGGACTCGGCTATAAAAAGGAGGCTTAACCTAACCTAACCTAAGTACACAAAACCCATACTTTAAAGGGTATTGTGTCTTAAAAGTATCCTTACTTGTATTCTCCGCTTCTTTGGCTCGGAATCAATACCAAAATTTTCAAAGTAATGACAAAATCTTTGGAACAGGGCATGCTTTTTTTTCAGTGTAAGATATGCACACACAACAAGGCTTTATACTCTTAAATAGTAGAAACTACTGTACTTTGAACCATGTATAGAGTTTTCAAATATCAATTCTGCTAATTAGTTTTTAATAAAGTTCCCTTGGCACCATATCCAATAGAATTTATTCTTAATCCATTTGATAATTGAGTGACCACAAATAAATTTCAAATAAAGGACGAAAACTAACTTCATCATTAGGTTTTCACCGTCAAGGCCCTATGTTCAATGTTTCTCTTTTGCATTATTTGCCTGGTGTTTCACAAATTTTATGTCATTTTTGTTTGCTGTCGCCTTCAGTGTCAGGGTTGACGGTATTGGATTTGTATTATACTAGTGTCGCGACAAAATGCATTTAAATAAATTAACAACAAAGTTTGTATGTATTATTTGGTTCCTTTGCACTCTTTTTGTTTTTGCACAAAAACTTTATATGTATTTTCTGTCTGTCTGTGTGGTTTAAAGTAGATTTGTGTGTTTATTTCATATTACACGCACTAATATTGAAGAGAAAAAAAGCAGTGTTGCAGTCGCGCCAGTTGTCTCGTTATCAACTCGCAGAAACAAAAACACAATAGTATTTAAAAGTATTTTTTTTCCGTTTCCTCCCTTCATAATTCAGTTTTATATATTTTTTTCTGGCGAAGAGTGGGAGCTTGCAACCATGAACATGGCTGTGAAACTTCTTCCTTTGTTTGCTGGTCTTTTTTTTGCATTATTTTCGTTGTAATATTCTTCATGTGGAAAGACATAAATGGTTGGTGTGAAGGACAAAGATTTATCGTTGATCACAGTTTTATATATAAAATTTGCTAATTCCTGTATACATGAAGAGATTATTATGGGGTTTTAATTCTTGTTTGTTTTTTTCTTTAATTTTTGTCCTAAGAAATTTATTTTCTTTGTTTTATAAATAACATTTTGTGACAAATAAGTTTTTATTTGCTTTTTCAATTTACGTCTTTAACACATATGTTAAATGTCTTGGATGATTGTCGACATACTTTAGAGGAGGAGACACTTTTTTTTGGCTTTTGTAAATAAAACAAAGTTCAAAGTTCGAAAAGTAGGGAACTTTTTTTATATTCTTAATGTGATAATTACATAGTGCGATGAAGTTAATATAATAAATTAGTTCTTAACAAAACTTAAGTGTCATTGGTTGTTATATAGACAGAAGAACTGTTGGTAACTGTTTCATCTATATTCGTATTAAATTTCATAAGCTTAAAATATAGAAATTTCGGATCAAATCTTCAACTAAAAAAGGAAATTTGCTGTTAGGAAAAAAACACATTTCGGGAAAAAAGTTTTGTGTTATCCATATTAAGGAAAAATTTAATTTATTAAGGCTGATATTAATTTGTTTGAATGCCAGAAAAATTACATTAGTTTACATATAGATTTAAGCTGATATAAGTTAACTATAATTTAATATTTTGTACTGTTTCTATTTACCTACGTCAATTCAGTAACAAAATATACTAATTTTTTTTCTTTACTTTGTTTCAGGTAAGTGATATCCACTTAAAAGATCTAAATTGCAATCGAATATCTAGCGTGAGTAAATAATATTTTTATTTTATATTTTTTACTTTTAATTTTACCTTTTTAATTTTTTAATTCGAATTTTATTAAAACTATGGGATATTATAACATTGTGAATTGTTTTATACAAAGCTCATGTATATGTACTAACTAGTAGTGCTAACTTCATAACAATGGAAATGCATTACAATATTTAGAAAACAATTTACTCTTTATTGATCAAAAATGTATATAATATGTAGACATTTTTCCAAAGAAATCTTCTATCCCGGGATTTTTCAAATCGAATTTTAAGTTAAAGTTTTGAAAAACTTTATTTTCATTAAAATGACTTTATTTTCAAGAAATTAGTCTTCATCTTAACAACGATATATTTTCCTTATAAAGAAAAATTGTTAACATTTTATTTCTATAGAACATTTTGTCAAAATTTTATTTCTATAGAATATTCTGTCAACATTTTATTTCTATAGAAAATTTTGTCAATATTTTATTTCTATAGAAAGTTTTGTTAAAATTTTATTTCCATAGAAAATTTTGTCAAAATTTTATTTTTATAGAAAATTTTATCAAAATTTTATTACTATAGAAAATTTTGTCAAAATTTTATTTCTATAGAAAATTTTGTGAAAATTTTATTTCTATAGACAATTTTGTCAAAATTTTATTTCTATATAACATTTTGTCAAAATTTCATTTCTGTAGAAAATTTTCTCGAAATTTTATTTCTATAGAAAATTTTCTCAAAATTTTATTTCTACAGAAAATTTGATCAAAATTTTATTACTATAGAAAATTTTATCAAAATTTTATTTCTATAGAAAATTTTGTCAAAATTTTATTTCTATAGAAAATTTTGTCAAAATCTTATTTCTATAGAAAATTTTGTCAAAATCTTATTTCTATAGAAAATTTTGTCAAAATTTTATTTCTACAGAAAATGTTGTCAAAATTTTTTTTCTATAGAAAATTTTGTCAAAATTTTATTTCTATAGAAAATTTTGTCAGAATTTTATTTCTATAGAACATTTTTTCAAAATTTTATTTCTATAGAAAATTGTATGAAAATTTTATTTCTATAGAAAATTTTCTCGAAATTTTATTTCTATAGAAAATTTTGTCAAAATTGTATTTCCATAGAAAATTTTGTCAAAATGTTATTTCTATCGAAATTTTATTTCTATAGAAAATTTTGTCAAAATTTTATTTCTATAGAAAATTTTGCCAAAATTTTATTTCTATAGAAAATTTTGCCAAAATTTTATTTCTATAGAAAATTTTGTCAGAATTTTATTTCTATAGAACATTTTTTCAAAATTTTATTTCCCTAGAAAATTGTATCAAAATTTTATTTCCCTAGAAAATTGTGTCAAAATTTTATTTCTATAGAAAATTTTGTCAAAATTTTATTTCTATAGAAAATGTTATCAAAATTTTATTACTATAGAAAATTTTGCCAAAATTTTATTTCTATAAAAAACTTTGTCAAAATTGTATTTCTATAAAAAACTTTGTCAAAATTGTATTTCTATATAAAATTTTGTCAAAATTTTATTTCTATAGAAAATTTTCTCAAAATTTTTGTTCTATAGAAAATTTTGTCAAATTTTTTTTTCTATAGAAAAATTTTTCAAAATTTTATTTCTATAGAAAATTTTGTCAAAATTTTATTTCTTTTTGTTTTGTTATTGTTGGTTTGTAAAGGGTGATTCTTTTGAGGTTAGGATTTTCATGCATTAGTATTTGACAGATCACGTGGGATTTCAGACATGGTGTCAAAGAGAAAGATGCTCAGTATGCTTTGACATTTCATCATGAATAGACTTACTAACGAGCCACAACGTCGAATTTTCAGTGAATGGGCCCTAGAAAAGTTGGCAGAAAATCCGCTTTTTTATCGACAAATTTTGTTCAGCGATGAGGCTCATTTCTGGTTGAATGGCTACGTAAATAAGCAAAATTGCCGCATTTGGAGTGAAGAGCAACCAGAAGCCGTTCAAGAACTGCCCATGCATCCCGAAAAATGCACTGTTTGGTGTGGTTTGTACGCTGGTGGAATCATTGGACCGTATTTTTTCAAAGATGCTGTTGGACGCAACGTTACGGTGAATGGCGATCGCTATCGTTCGATGCTAACAAACTTTTTGTTGCCAAAAATGGAAGAACTGAACTTGGTTGACATGTGGTTTCAACAAGATGGCGCTACATGCCACACAGCTCGCGATTCTATGGCCATTTTGAGGGAAAACTTCGGAGAACAATTCATCTCAAGAAATGGACGGTAAGTTGGCCACCAAGATCATGCGATTTGACGCCTTTAGACTATTTTTTGTGGGGCTACGTCAAGTCTAAAGTCTACAGAAATAAGCCAGCAACTATTCCAGCTTTGGAAGACAACATTTCCGAAGAAATTCGGGCTATTCCGGCCGAAATGCTCGAACTTTCCGAATGGACCACCTAAGACGCAGCCGCGGTCAACATTTAAATGAAATTATCTTCAAAAAGTAAATGTCATGGACCAATCTAACGTTTCAAATAAAGAACCGATGAGATTTTGCAAACTTTATGCGTTTTTTTTAAAAAAAAAGTTATCAAGCTCTTAACAAATCACCCTTTACTTCAATCATATTTGTTGTTTTGATCTCAGCTTAAACAAGCTGATGTCAACACAACAAATAAAATTTTATTTCTATAGAGAATTTTGTCAAAATTTTATTTCTATAGAAAATTTAGTGAAAATCTTGTTTGTATTGAAAATTTTGTCAACATTTTATTTTTATAGACAATTTTGTCCAAATTTTAGAATTTTGTCCACATTTTAGAATTTTGTCAAAAAATCTAATTTCTCGAAACCCGTTTTTATTATAGATTTAGTTAATTACCCGTATTTATTATGATAATTGGTTGATAAGTTCGCTGCAAGTAGAGGTTGCTGATGAGGAATGTGGTGTTCCAAAACGGCCGTCCATCAAACCATCTTGCAGTCTATAGGGCTTTGCCCAAATAAATTTTACAAATATGATTTTCCTATCTTGGTTAAGCTACTCTTGTATTTTAGTCAACGCATGGTTTTAAGCTGAAATCAAAACAACAACAAAATTATTTCTATAGAATTTTTTGGCAAAATTTTATTTCTAAAGAAAACCTTATGTCTATACAAAATTTTATTTTATTTATTTTGTCACAATTTTATTTCTACAGAAAATTTTGTCAAAATTCTATTTCTATAGAAAATTTTGTCAAAATTTTATTTATATAGAAAATTTTGTCAAAATTTTTATTTCTATATAACATTTTATCACAGTTTCATTTCTGTAGAAAATTTTTTCAAAATTTTATTACTATAGAAAATTTTGTCAAAATTTTATTTCTATAGAAAATTTTGTCAAAATTTTATTTCTATAGAAAATTTTGTCAAAATTTTATTTCTATAGAAAATTTTGTCAAAATTTTATTTCTATAAAAAATGTTGTCAAAATTTTATTTCTATAGAAAATTTTGTCAAAATTTTATTTCTATAGAAAATTTTGTCAAAATTTTATTTCTATAGAAAATTTTGTCAAAATTTTATTTCTATAGAAAATTTTATCAAAATTTTATTTCTATAGAAAATTTTGTCAAAATTTTATTTCTATAGAAAATTTTCTCAAAAATTTATTTCTATAGAAAATTTTCTCAAAATTTTATTTCTATAGAAAATTTTCTCAAAATTGTATTTCTATAAAAAATTTTGGCAATTTTATTTCTATTGCTATATAAAATGTTATGAAAAATTTATTTCTATAGAAAATTTTATAAAAAATTGATTTCTATAGATAATTTGTCGAAATTTTATTTCTATAGAAAAATTTGCCAAAATTTTATTTCTACAGAAAATTTTATCAAAATTTTATATCTATAGAAAATTTTGTCAAAATTTTATTTCTATAGAAAATTTTTTCAAAATTTTATTTCTATAGAAAATTTTTTCAAAATGTTATTTCTATAGAAAATTTTATTTCTATAGAAAATTTTATTTCTATAGAAAATATTTTATTTATTTCTATAAAAAATTTTCTCAGAATTTTATTTCTATAGAACATTTTTGCAAAATTTTATTTCTATAGAAACTTTTATGAAAATTTTATGAACATTTTATTTCTATAGAAAATTTTATGAACATTTTATTTCTATAGAAAAATTTCTCAAAATTTTATTTCTATAGAATATTTTCTCAACATGGGCCTCATTTCCGGACCAATTCTGGTGTTGCTACCATTTGTCTTCCTCCACAATGGTACAATCGAAACAAAAATTTTATTCACATTTAAATGGATGTGGGCTTTTCTAGCCAAATATTACGCATCACAAATAACTTTAATGAAAGCAATAGATCAAAGTTCTTTTGTAAGCGTGTAAACAATAAAATTAACTGTCCCTGGAATAAATCTGAAATTATAGCAATTTATACATTCTATACCTGTATACATTCAAGAACCTATGAACTTTAGCTCAATAGAACTTGGATCCATTCTTACGAGTTTCCAAAATATGACCTGAATAATTAATCCACATTCCAAAATTTCTCTTCTATAGAAGATAATACGACTTAACAAACATCAAACAGTAACATAGAACTGCTTTATTATGTTCCCGTCTTTATTGTATCATAAAATAATCTTGTTTTTTTTTTTTTCAAAAACAAATGCATAGTTCAATATGATTTGAAATTCAAAACAATGCAAAAAATAAACACGGTTACTATGGCTAGACTTGAAACTGAAACAATAGCAAAACCGTGAAAAATATTTCGAAAAACTCAGGGAAATGAAAAACAAAACAAAACTAACAAATCTATTTTAAAGAAGGCGAGGAAAAGAGTGAAATACTAAAATCGCCAGCTGAAATAATCAAAACTGTACTACTCGCGTAAACCTAGCTATACAGTATGTGGGATAAAGAAGGCCAGGCGGACGAAAGTCAATGTCTCGTCATGGTAGACTTGATTAGTCGCCGTCATACTAAAATTCATTTGTTCAGTCAGTCGGTGTTATTATTATTTTATTCTTTATTTACAGTTTTTGGTTTGTTAAAAAAAAAAACAACAAAACCAAATTGCATGCAATATTGAGTTTTTGTTTTATTTTTCAAATTCTGTTGTTCTCTTTGAAGTGTGGACAAAGAACCTTACTTTGTTAATGGGTCGAATATCAAATACAAAGTGAATATGTCAAAGACCTTTTATGATAAAAGAATACACAGATTTTTGTGGATGAAATTTATATTTTATCATAATAAATATTGTTTTTATGAAAGCAAAAAAAAAAGTAACCTCTAAAAAATTGATTTCTTTTTTTTTCATACAAAACATCCGCTGATTAAATTCAATATAATAAAAATAAATGCATAAATACATACATGAATCCATATTTATAAAGAATATATTAAAACAAAACAAAATTGTAAATACCTCTACTCTTGAATTTGGTAGTGTGGGTGTCTGAGAAGTATTGTTTTAAACTTTACCATATATAAAAATGTTACATTGAATTGTCACTAACATAATGTGTGTTGGAAATCTTGAGATTTTCGTGTTTTTTTTTTATTTTTTCTTCTCAATATGAAAAACAAAACAATTATAAATTCATCCAAATATGGTTAACGCGTGAACATTTTTTTCAAAGATAATTATATACAACTATTTTTATAATGATTGTTTAACAAACGAGGGTGGTTTTACTAAAATCGCCGAATAGAGAGAGAATATTTAATTATATACGATCATAAAATGTGATCCGGACCACCGGAATGTTTTCGAAGAAAATTTGAAAAATATAGTTTTTGATTTATAATTTAAAATGTCATAAAATATAAATTCAAATTAATCATAAGATTTAGTCTCATTTAAATGCGGGAGGTCTTTTCGAGAAAAATATTACGAATAACTTTAATGAAAGCAATAGATCAAAATTCTTTTGTAAGCGTGTAAACAATAAAATGAACTGTCACTGGAATAAATCTGAAATGATAGCAATTTATACATCCTATTTAAATACTAAAGGTTGTAATCCTAAGAGGATCACGAACACAAATTTAAAAAAAAAAATTATGTGATATTAAAGATTACGCATACTACATTTTAGGATGCACAACTTACAAAATATTAAGGACAAATTTCTTTAAAATAATGGAATTTTAATTAAAATAAAGTTTATAATCTTTGCTTCAAAAATTTTTTTCATTATATTTAGGACACAAATTTTGTAAATTTTCGTCCCTTCGTTATAGTCGCATGTCTTTGATCTAAGGCAAATTTTCCTTAAAGTAAAGAAACACATTTTTGATTCAAAGAAATCGTCCTTAAATTAACTGATATATTGAATCTTTAAATTTAAGATAAAAACGCTTCAAATATAGGCTAACCCCCATTTTCATAAAGCTCCGTTAGTGTTCTGTTAACTAACCAACTTTTGAACCGTATTATGGACGAAGCTGTCATCTTGCATATATATTCCATATGCCAGTTAGGAACTTAACTGACGAAAATTTTTCAGTTAAAGTTAACTGGAGAGAAGATATTTGCAATTTACTTTCTGTTAACTGGCAGTTAAAGCCTAACGGAGCTACATGAAAATGGCCGTAAGACTTATTTTGAGTATTTTTTTAACTAGGAAATCATTTTTAAACAGGTATTTATTTGTACATGAATACCTTTGTTGATATATTGCAAAAAGAGAACGAATACTCGAAAAATGAGCTCTGTATCCTAATTTGAAATTTACAAAGCCTAGATTAAAATAAATATAGCTCCCCAAAAACTGTCTTTATTTGAAAGAAGCAACATCTATGTCTCGTAATCAATATCAAAATTCTTAAGGGAAGGTCATAATGTTTGAATTCAAGTAATTTTTTTTTTCAGAGTATGTGATAGTCAAACAATTTGTGTGTGTGGTAACTTGAGGGCGAATACCTATATAATATTGCGATTTTTTTGCAGATAGGATTAAATGTAGACCTTCAAGAATAATGTCAAATTTAATTAAGATTTCTGTACGCTCCTAAAGTCTAATCCGGCGGCAGGTCTATATGGCATTCGTATTTTAAGGATTTTAAATTTTTGTCTTCACGACATGCCCCGAGTATTGCCTCCTTTGGAATACTCGCGACAATCTTTGTTTTAACCCTTAAATGCACAACATCACCGATTCCTCCGAAAAAAATATAATATTCACATCTATAAAAAAGAACATCTGCATACCACATTCTTCCAAAAAAAAAATGTTTTTTTTTTTTGAAAAGATAGTGGTTGTATATTAAAAACTACAATGCGCATTAAACTATTTTTTTTAAAATTTAATTTAAGTAGAGAATAGAGAATATAAATAATTTACACTGGGAGCCACCGTGGTGCAATGGTTAGCATGCCCGCCTTGCATACACAAGGTCGTGGGTTCGATTCCTGCTACGACCGAACACCAAAAAGTTTTTCAGCGGTGGATTATCCCACCTCAGTAATGCTGGTGACATTTCTGAGGGTTTCAAAGCTTCTCTAAGTGGTTTCACTGCAATGTGGAACGCCGTTCGGACTCGGCTATAAAAAGGAGGTCCCTTGTCATTGAGCTTAACATGGAATCGGGCAGCACTCAGTGATAAGAGAGAAGTTCACCACTGTGGTATCACAATGGACTGAATAGTCTAAGTGAGCCTGATACATCGGGCTGCCACATAACCTAACCTAACCTAATAATTTACACTACACAGTTTTGTTTTTTACCAACATTACTTTCAAATCCGGTAAATATTATTTATCTTTAAATTTTTAGTTTTATGATTTTTTGGTCAAAATTTGATTTTCAATTTTGACTGCAGATTATTCAGAAGTACTGCAAATATTCCGGTGAAACACATTTTTTAAAATAGCGTTATGATGTTTTAAATGCAACCAACTTGATTTCATAGAATTCGGTCAAAATTTTAAGACTTAAGAATTTTTTTCTGGTTGTTTCTTAAAAGATACAGTGCGCATTTAAGGGTTAATGACACAAAAATGGAAAGACACAACAATATCGACTAAGAATTTAACCTCTTGCAAGAATATGTAGGGAAACATCCCTATAATGAATCTTAATGGGACAAGCATTGTCCCATAATTTGGGTTACACTTTTACATTTTTTAATTGTATTAAAATACATTTGTACTCAAATAAATATGTGTGGGATATACTGAAGCATATTTGAAATAAAAAATTTTATATGTTTAGAGTAAATGCATTTCTTCCCTTTGTTTCATAGAATTTATTGTGTAAACTTGAAATTTCTCGCACCTCGTAAAAATATAAATCCATACAAGCATTATCTGCTAATAATGACGGCAGTGCACAATGAAACCAAACAAAAATCAAAATCATGAAAAGATATTCAATTGTTGCTTGCCAATATGGCTTTAAATGAAATAAATCACAAATCTTGAATTAAAAAGTAATAAAACAACGAATAAAATTGCAATAAGAATAAAAAAAGGTGGCGTTAAAGTATTTATAAGTCCACAAATATGTCCGTCCTTCTTTCCTTGCACAATACATTTGTCAATTTGCCTTGCTTCTTGGCTTCCCAAAATGCTTAGCAAAAAAAAAACAACGACCAAGACCAAACCAACCATTTTGGGATTTTGTGCTAAATGCAAAAATATATTTTATTTAAAAAAAATTTTTCTTTTTTTTGCCATTATTTTTGGTGGCGTGCAATTCTCAAAGTCATTGACTTGACACATACACAAACGCGGCATACAAGCCGCACCAAACCTGCCAGGCAAAATTCACAAAATCCGCCACTCACCATGGTTGCCTTAAATTTAAGTATTTTAAACAAAAATGGTTTTTGCCTTTTTACATTGACGTTCGTTTTTTTTTATTTTTCATTTTTTTTTTTGTGAAGTAAAGGAGAAAATCTACGAAAAAAATTCTAAATTTAAGTCACGTTACCAAAGCGCACCATAGCGCATACTAAAGGAATACAAAACCACTATAAACTATAGTGAGAACGACTCGTTACCCTCTGTGAATGTGCTTTTTAGGTATATTTAATTGAAATTAAAACTTAATGAACTTAAATTTTTAATGGAGAATTTAATTAAGCTTATCTGCTGCTATCTATCACTCTCATTGTAGTTAAACAATGACAAAAACAACAAAAACAAAAAACCATTTTAGAAATGGAATAGTTTGTCGTTTTATTATTGACGTAAGGGTTATCAATAATTAGAGTCTTCTAGACGCAAACGAAATTTATCGTGGATTTAGAATACAAGGAGATAAACAAAAATTTGTTTAGAACTATTATAGATAAACTACTTTTATATATTGAATACAATTTTTCCCAGTTTGGGAACAAGAACCCGATAACTACTGACAACACTGTTTGTGGCCCTGATTTATTTGGGTTATGGGGCTCATTTTCCTGGGGCCCATTTTCATACCGGCGATTTTGATCGCAAAACTCAACTAGCCTTTTTAATTGAGGCAATCAATTTTGTATTTATTATTATTTATTTATAATATTATTTATTATTAGAAATATGATTTTTCTAAAATAGAATCTTACTATTTTCCTTTACTCTACAAAAAACAACTCCATTAAATTCTGTATTAATTAAAAATCAATAATAAATGTCACAAACACCATATCATATTTTATACATACATTTTTATACATTTAATATGAAACGAAAAAAAAAATCTTATTGATTTGGACAATTGAAAACATAAACATTACCTTGCCGCAACCAAAAATGGCAATAAATAATATATACAATATAATAACATGACAGTCCATTGGCACGAAAAATTATAAAATTCAACAAAAACAAAAAAAATTAACACATTCAATTGACTGTGAATTGTAATCCAAAACCTTAGACAAATAATAATTTCAAAAACATACATCAAACGAAACTGGTCAAAAACACATGGTATATACCGGTATGTATGTGAAATTTGAATTAACCAAAGGCCATGCGAAAAGAGTAGAATTTCTTATAGCAAGTGCCAATAAATTTATTATAATATATATTTTTTTTAGTAAATCAATATTGTTTTGTTTTTCAAAAGCCCATCACTTATTCCAACAGCATATTCTTTAGCAATCATAAAAAATAAATTCGCAAACTTGAAAGTAATTTTTGAAATCTGTTGATTTTTATATATGTTCTCACGAGGTGAGTTCATTTGGCTTGTTTATTTATTAGAGATTTATTTTGCCTTTTGTTTTTTGTTCCACGATATAATGATTTCGTTGGTAGATTAAATTATATATGCGGGATCATCAGTTATTTGTGCTTTTGAAAATGGAGTATATGCTGTAAAATTATAAAGTAAAAACTTTTTTTCTTGGTTTTCAATATAAAATAAGGTTTAAAGCATTTGTAATGCGATATTATAACAAATTGGTTTAACATCAAAAAAAAAAAAAAATTAATTAATTAATCTATATTCTGCACACATGTTACAATTTAGTACATTTCGTTTGTCTATATAGTGGAGGAATTGAGGACCCTTATATTTGCTAAATATCAATTTGTTTAAGTTTAATTTTAACTTATTCTGTTTTTTTTTTTCATAAAACAGAAGATAAAGCGGTTTTAAAAATCTCGGTAATCTATATATTTTTCTTTTTAATATAAAATATAGAATATAAAATATAGAAGCAATGATTTTGCAGTTATTTGAAAAATACACAATTTGTAAAGAAATTTGAAAAATTCCATGAAAAACCAAGCACACATAAAAGAGTCTTGCAGTTTACTAAGATGAAGCTTAAAAGTTACTACCGATTTCCTAATAACTACCATATCAATTATTTTTGTAAGTAACATAGAATAAACATTTTGTCATACTTTTTTTATAATCGTAAAAAAAATTAAATATTCTAATCAGGGGGCTAATCACGGCATTCGATATCGAGAACTTTTGATCGAAATCTAAATTTTTCGGATCACGGGAGTCGATATCGAGTTTTTTGACCGACAATTTTTTCGATTGGTAAATTGCAATCGTAAAACATTTTTCACTTGTTTTTTACATTGTTTTCGCCATATAGGAATAGTAAATATATTAGTTTTAGTTCGAATTGTGGCTAGTTTGTAGTAAATTTACATATGTTATAATGAACATATTTTGAATATTTAGGACTAATGCAACTCCAATAAATGTTAAACAAAAATTGGTCATAGTCGAGTTCGGGAGCGAGCATCCTAGCTTGGCGGAGAACCATATGTAAGGTGCATATGCTAGATCGGTATCCAAGCGATTGTGATCAACCAATTACCGTACCATTCCGTGACAACATAACGCTTCTGGACCACCTTGTAAGAATAGTGAATGATGAAGGCTTCCACTGGAAAAATGCTTTAAGACGGCAGACTATTGTAAAGCGATAGAATTGACGTTGACATGTCACCAAAAATTATTTTCTATTTCGCCTCCTTCGTCAGCCGAAATCGTCCATTGAGCCTGCAAAAAGGTGACATTCTAACAGTGCACACCATTTCAAACCCATGTACTTACACCAATAACAATGTGCCCTTTTATTCCTTATTTGTCGCCGAATTATTTTATATTCATCTCATTCTCCAAGTAGGAAGGAATTCGGAGGAATGTAAAAATATTGGTCCATAAGATATAATGCAATACAATTTACTTTTTACTTTGAAATCTTCAAAAACATGTGTTTTTCTACATTCTATTTTGTGTCGCTAACTTAATTTTGTCATTTCATCTTGTTCTGCTTCGTTTTTTGCTGTTGGCAATGCTAGAGAAATTGCATCAAATTTCGATCAAAGCCGCGATCCAAACTTTTAATCGTATCGACAATTTTTTCGATACGATTATGAATTCGATATCGAGTGCCGTGATTAGCCCCCAGAACTATTATAATCTCCCAGCAAAAAAATTGGAAGTTCTTCCAAAGGCACAACTTTAAAAGCACTTCCAGAAGATGTACTCCCAATGATGATCTTTATTTTTTATAACATGCTTTTTTCATATTTTTAATGGGTAATTTTAACTTTTTTTGTTTCAAATTGGTTAAAAACAGTTTAAGAATTCATAAAATGGTACAAATTATTTAAATTTTGTCGAAAAAATGATAAATCCAATGTGAAAAAATTGTGCATTTTTGAAAATATTTGAGGTCAAACGTTTCAGACTAGCGTTCGAATCCATTAAAAATAATAAAAAAGTATAAAAATTATTTATTTGACAAAATATCGCAGAATTTTTTAATTTACATCCAAAACATTGAATTCGGATCACACCTAAAGAAGTGATGCAAATTCAGTGCAACGGTTGTTGAAATGGCAAGCCCATGTTAAATTCATCGCTTCTGCGTCAATTTTGCACCACTTCCGGATCCAAAAAGAACATTTTCATTACTTTCTTGGCGACGCTTTTTTTACTGGGCATTTGCACACATATTCAAGTTTGCAACTATTTGTTAATGTCCTTTAAGATTGTATTGATATATATTACAATTGTACAATATCAATTAATTCATTCGTTTAAATTCAATTCAATAAAATGTGACCACCCTTCTACTGTGGTTAGCATATCCGAAATGCGTACTGACCAATGGTGAGAGGTTCCATTCCAATTTCTTCCGAACACCAAAAAATGTTTTCAGTAGTGGTTTATCTATTTCTAGTAGTGCCGGAGTATTGGGAGCCACCGTGGTGCAATGGTTAGCATGCCCGCCTTGCATACACAAGGTCGTGGGTTCGATTCCTGCTTCGACCGAATACCAAAAAGTTTTTCAGCGGTAGATTATCCCACCTCAGTAATGCTGGTGACATTTCTGAGGGTTTCAAAGCTTCTCTAAGTGGTTTCACTGCAATATGGAACGCCGTTCGGACTCGGCTATAAAAAGGAGGTCCCTTATTATTGAGCTTAACATGGAATCGGCCAGCACTCACTGATAAGAGAGAAGTTCACCAATGTGGTATAACAATGGACTGAATAGTCTAAGTGAGCCTGATACATCGGGCTGTCACCTAACCTAACCTAGTAGTGCCGGTGATATTTTCAAGGATTTGCAACAGACTATATCGATATATTTTTGCAGATTTTTTAATTTTATTGTCCAAAAGCAAAACAACATCAAATTTTAAAATAAGTTCAAATTTTAGAATCAGGTTCACGTAGCTTCCTTTGGTACCTATTGTGTCCTGCAAACGACCGAAAAAGTCATCACTCGCTATACGAAAGTGGATCTGCGGTATTTTGGCCTATTCCCGGCGAAGCACGTCCTGAGACGATGGACACATTGGTATTTTCTATTGTCAACCTTGATGATAAATGTGCAAAATGATCAAGGTGCAAAAGTCCAACGTATTGAGATTCGGACATTTTGGTGGCCATTGTTCGGTAGAAATGAAACCAAAAACCTCCTTTTTTAAGCCAATTTTTGTTGGCACGTGATGTGTGTGAGGGTGCTCAGTCCTGTTGGAAGATACATAGTCTTTTTATACCCTTCACCATAGGATGGGGGTATATTAACTTTGTCATACCGTTTGTAACACATCAAAATATTGCTCTAAGACACCATAAAGTATATATATTCTGAGTGGTGGTGAAATTCTGAGTCGATCTGAGCATGTCCGTCCGTCCGTCTGTTGAAATCACGCTAACTTCCGAACGAAACAAGCAATCGACTTGAAACTTGGCACAAGAAGTTGTTATTGATGTAGGTCGGATGGTATTGCAAATAGGCCATATCGGTCCACTGAAATTTTGTACATGGTGTTAGTATATGGTCTCTAACAACCATGCAAAAATTGGTCCACATCGGTCCATAATAATATATGTAGCCCCCATATAAACCGACCCCCCGATTTGGCTTGCGGAGCCTCTAGAGAAGCAAATTTCATCCGATCCGGCTGAAATTTGGTACATGGTGGTAGTATATGATATTTAACAACCATGCCAAAAGTGGTCCATATCAGTCCATAATCATATATAGCCCCCATATAAACCGATCCCGAGATTTGGTTTTGGAGCCACTTGGAGGAGCAAATTTCATCCGAGTCAGTGGAAATTTGGTACATTGTGCTAGTAAATGACCGTTAACAACCATACCTAACTAGGTCCATATGGGTCTATAGTTATATATAGCCCTCAGATAAATCGATCCCCAATCACACAAAAATGTGTCCATATCAAGTTCATAATTGTATATAGCCCACATATAAGCGACCCCCATATTTCAATTCTAGCTGTCTACGTGCAAAAGTCCATATCAATTCGTAATTATTTGTAGACTTAATTATACATACCTTTTTTGTCTAATATATACCACGTATAGACTAACTAACAATTTAGAAAACGATGTTAAGAAGTTTTAAGATACCACAACCCAATTAATTCGATTGTGGATGACATTCTTTTGTAGATGTTTCTACGCAATCCATGGTGGAGGGTACATAAGATTCGGATTGGCCGAACTTACGGCCGTATATAGTTGTTTCTATTTTATTTAAACTTTAAATTAAATTATAAGTTACTTTTATATATAAATGTCATGTACGTGTATAAGTAAATATATTAATAGTTATATATATTAATATTTATATCAAGCCCGCGAAGCTAAGCTTGTATGCAGGGATAAGTCTGCTACCGAAATAGGGCTATATGTTCGGCATTATTTTGATCCCACCGTCGACGAATACGGGTGAGCAGCGATCATCGAGCCAGACCGAACACATCATTACCAAAGACGGCGCTTGAGCCCTGGTGGCCAATCGAAGGTGTAAATTTTCAGCTCTGATCGGAAAAAATCAAATTAGGTAACTGGGTACTTTCGTGGAAGCGAATCAAATCCTTGGTTCTTTCCAGTCTAACTGCATCGGCGAGCTGTTGAACTAATTGGACCTTCAGTGGAATTAGTCCCAGCACCCTCAAAAAAAATCGCTTCTTTAACATATGTTCCAAACATATTTTGCAGGAAGCACATATATTATTGCATACTGCCGAAACATTAATATGTTTGTATTATGTGAACATATTATATGTTTGGAAGCATTTTGAGCCAAAAATATTATATGCTTGGAAGAATTTTTCCCAAACACGATTGTGCTCATTCCCTAACATACTCGTAATTTTCACTTCCACGAAATTTTTTAGTTATTGGCACCTTTCTCTGTAATACAAATAATGTTGAAGAAATTATTCACTTTTATAAATTTTTTAAATTGTACCTTTCGCCTGCACGGAGAATCGAACCGAGGACCATACAGTTTGTAAGCCAACACACTATCCACTGGGCTACGTAGCTGTTATAGTCACCAGTAGATAATTATCGTTTTAAGTTACATTTATATAGCATAGTTTGCAGCGCCCACGAGCCCATGCAAACATAACATTATTTAACAGAAACATACATTTGTTTGCCACGTGGAGCAGTGGTTAGCATGTCTGCCTTGCATGCAAAGGGTCGTGGGTTCAATCCCTGCTCCGACCGAACACTTTTTTTTTTATTTTACACATTTATATTTATACTATATTAATTTTTTTAAATGAAACATCGAAATGTGCGTTATTAAAGATTTATAGTCAGTAACAGTGCTTGATATAAACGAAATTGAATGATTTTTGGATAAAATATTATTTTTTATTGCAAAAATAACAATCTTGTAATAAAAAACTGTTTTTGTACAAAACTTTAAAATTTGGAAGGAATTCAAAAACTAACAAAAGAAGAACGTGGAGTCGAGTATAAACATACATACATAATTTTATAATATAAACATACATTTATTTAGGAGTGAACAGTTTTTTACTAGCATTTAACACCATCGCTCTAAAATTTCTTTTATTTTTCTTTAATAATTCATTTTAAAATAAACTTTTTAAATTGTTTTAGCTGTAAAAGTCGAACTTAATGCCCGCTTTTATATTTGATGGTGTCCGTCAACTCCTCGTGGACTACTTTTTAATAAAGAGAAACTAAACTTTGTTTTTTTTACATTTTACTGTGTAATTTTTCACTATTTCCTCCTTATTTCATTTTACCGTCCCAACTCTAAAAAGAGTATAGTGCCCTTTCGTTATTTTTATGAAGACCCCTGATTTCTTTTAACGAACCAAGAAAAAAATAATGCCAAAATGATAAACAAAACACATGTCCACACATACATAAAATGCTGCTCTCAAGTCGAAAACATAGCTGTTTGTTTTTCAAATGTCTATTCTCTTGGTTCAGAATGTATATTCTCTTTATTCAAATGAAATAATATTTAGACTTAAACATATCAAATTTTTGGCCTTATCATAAAACAGTTTTCCGAAACAACATACAAGCGGTTTCACAGAAATTGTTCTCTTTTGACTCTTTTGCTGTGTTATATTGATATCTTTCGTCAACTCTCCCGGTTTCCATCTCTATTTCTCTCTATACTCTCTCTGTCGCTTTGAATAAAATATCACAACATATGTATGTTTAGTTGAAATTTGTAAATTTATATATGTTTGTATTCACACATATGATTTTTATGAAACATTCATGCCCCAAACATAATATATTCTAACATATTAACATAGATGTCCCAAACATTTAGTGTTAGTTTAGGAAAATTACATGTTCGCACTTAAATATATTGTGGTTTAAAATCGTGCCCGAAACACATTTTGTTTATATCGGAACATATGAAAAACATATTTTTCTAACAGTGAGCTTATTCTTCAATATCTATTGCATCCGTTCTCGGCGATATTTTCAGCTCACGAGCAAGTTTTCACCGCGGAGTGGATTTTGATCAAACATTTCTGGCTTTGTTACCGTTTTTTTTTTCATCCATGCTATGCAAAACTTCCACTATCACAGTAACTAATCAATGTTACGAGAAACAAAATTTGTATTCATATTTAAATGTTGAAGGGCTCTAAAGATAATCCCTTTGGTTTTCCAGTCAAGTCAAAAGCAAGCACAATGTTACGTTGAAATTCAATAACGAATAATTTAATTTCTGAATGCAATAGATCAAAATATTTTTATAAGCTTGTAAACAATAAAATGGTCTATAACTGGAATGAATCTCTCAGCTGTCAGACGAGCGGTTTCAATGACAGCAACCTAAAGTTGATTTTAATACATATCAACCACGCTGTACATACATACATATTCGGAAATGCGTTGCACTTATTGACGAAATAGTCGAAGTGTATCCCTAATTTCAGGATACCACTTTACCCGCCTATCCTAAGTTTATCCCACGTTAAGCCGGTGGAAATTCATGTTATGGTTTTTTGTATCAATGGAAGCATGATCGTACGTCTCTTTTTCTGGTTAATAATAATTTTGGTCTACCCTGAGTAATTCCGTTTAAGATATGCACACATATGCAAGTTTTATATTTTATAAAAGTAGGATGGTAATATAAGTTTAAACTTTTTACGATTTAAAAAAAAAAAACAATTAATTTATCAATTATAAAAGAACATTTCATCAAATATTTTTATTATTCGTTAAATATATAAATTCAGCTATACGAACTAACTTGAATAATTGCACACACATTTAGGTCTATCATTTTTGGTTAACCGAAGATAAGGTCGAATGAAGGAGAAGGAAAGTTTACCAATATCAATTCCTATCGTTTTAAAAAAACATGTTTATACTTATAATATATAAGTAAAACTTATTTCCTCACCCCTATAATCTCTAACTCAAACCAATCTCTTAGAAGTAAAAACTACCCTTCGGAACGAAGTTTTTTTTAATTTTTTATACTATTATTGTATTGGTTTTCGTTATTCTTATCATTACTTTTCATTACAATTATTGCATTGACTTGAAGGAAAATAATTTAACTTTACATTAAACTAGGTTGAGAAACTACATTAAATTAAGCAACACCTAGTACGATAAACACCTAACTACACATCAAATATATCCAAAATAATAACAAAATATTTTTGTTTTTTTTTTTTTTCATATAAATACCACCAACAACAACTACTACAATGACAATTAAAGGCTTATAAGTTAAGTTATTTACAAAAAGACCTTCATGCAATGCAACCAGATGTTTTATGTTTAGTATGTTGGCAAATGGACATTTTATTCTGTAATAACAACTTTGAGAATGTTTTGGGTAGGTGAGTGAGTGCAATTGCAAGTGCAATTTAAACTTGAACTTGTCAAATTTAAATTGTTAACTTTGTTGTTGAATTACAATTGCAAACAAAAATAACAAATCAGACATCAAACAAAACTTTAATTGGCTTTTAAAGTGTGTTACTGGGTATGGTTCGAAAACGAGCAAAAAAAAAAAACAAACAAAATAACTTGAGAATTCTACTCGATTTTGATTTTCCATTGCAATTTGTAATTGATTTTTTTTTGTTCATTTGTGACAAAACTAAATTGGCAATGAATTTAAAAGTAATTGATGTTGATTTGTACAGCCTATTATTTTGTTTGATGGAGAGCGATTGAAGCTCGGGGATTGGATAACATAAATTATATAAATTCTTAGAATTTGATTTTTCTACTTTACGACATTGATAACGCTTTATTATATAGCAAGAATTTAATGAATGTAGGAGATTTCCTGCATGCAGACGAAAATATGTTTGACTAGGATCGCCAATAACTAAAACAAAAAAATAATAAAAAAAAAAACATACAATCCCAGCAAAAACTGGATAAGTAGTTGTGGTGAAAAACTATTTACCAAGGGCATTTAACCCTCAGCAATAATGACTTACCATAATAATACAGTTTCGGTTAATATACATCCGATTTGAATGAGTACTACCATTTCGAAAATACATTTGTTAGTTCTCGCGAACTACATTGTTTACACATATATCTTCCACGCTTACAATTTAGCTCCCGGTAATGCCCTGTTAAAAGTAAGCAAGATTTCCAAATTTGAAGTAAATTATTCGAATAGGACAACCTTATACCGGTTTTTTTTTTTTTTTGTTTTCTTGACATATCTAAATCCATTTGCATAATATGAACGTTACAGTTACGAATTCATAGATATAGTACAAAAAGTTCTTCATAAAGAAAAAAATACGAATTAAATGCATTAATTTTTGTTTCTTTTTACATAGATTTGGGAAATAATTTTTTGCAAATTATATCTTAATAAATCTTGAAATTATTGTTCATCGAAAATGAGTCATAGAAAATGATAGCTTAGTGGAGTAACCTCATTTACACACTTTAGACACTTTTCTTCGCATACTTTCAGGCGGTACCTATATCCTCTTGAAAAGACCCTAATATGAAATGGAAAGTGCTCACAAATATAGTGCTGGACGCTTTATAGTATTGGAGACTATTATTAATTAAAGCTCAGATCATTCGTTCGTATTTCTAATGAGATTTGGTATAAGATTTTGGAAATACTATTTCAGAAAAAAACATTAATACAAAAGAGGGAAAACATGGTAAAATGGTAGCACAAGCTTAACATTTAATGGCATAACCAAATATTGGCACAAAAATCTCAACGTTGGAAAAGGTGGCAAATTTGCCAGTAAGGTAGCACAATCAGTGTTGCAGAATTGGATTTACCCCAAATCGGGAATATTTTCCGTGGATGTGGACGAAATTGTTGAGTTGGCGACTTGAGGATTTGCTGGTGAATTTCTATAAATTTGGGAGTTATTGTGAGAACTTTTTAAAATCTGTTCGGGATCGATTTTTATAAATCCCGTGATTCGGGATTTCAATGTATTGAATCCTGGGGTCGCGGTATTGTCCAGAATTTTTTTTCGGGATTCTTTAAATATTCTGAGTACCCAGAAAAAAGGGTCGCCAAAAAAGTAGTGAAAATGTTCTTTTTGGATCCGGAAGTGGTGCAAAATTGGCGCAGAAGCGATGAATTTAACATGGGCTTGTCATAGGACGGATGTCCACCATTTCAACAGCCGTTGCACTGACTATGCATCACTTCTTTAGGTGTGATCCGAATTCAGTGTTTTGAATGTGAATTTAAAAAATTTGTGAATTTTTAGCGAATAATTAATTTTTATAATTTTTTATGATTTTTAACACATTATAACGCTTGTCTGGAACGTTTGACATCAAAAAATCGCAATTTTTCTAGAAAGGATCTAGCTTTTTTTTCGGCAAAATTTAATTAATTTGCACTATTCTATTAATTTTTAATCTGCTTTTAACTTTTTTGAAACAATAAAATTTTAAATTTCCCTTTAAAAATATGAAAAAAACGAGTTATAAAAAACTAATTCAAATAAACTTCCTGTGCAGTTAAAATAAAGAACATCTTAGGAAGGACATTTTTGGTAGTGCTTTTAAAGTTGTGCCTTTAGAAGTACTTCCAAATTGTTTTGCTGGGTAATAATAATCTACAACATCATAAAATTGTATTACATCAAACAAATTTGCTTTAATTGAATTTTATTAATAAAAAAAAACTTAACGACAGAAAATAAGAGTAAATTAAAAAAGCCATTTATTGCTACTTAACAAAAAACTGTGAACTGTGAAAAATAATTTAAAAAGCTAATTCATATTGCGTTTGTTCTCAACAAAAGATTTTGAATTTTCTTTTATACTTCATCGTTGTAAGTAAACTCTAAAAAATACCAAGTCATCCAAAGTTTCATCAGATATACGCGATCCTATCTTATTGCAGATGAAAAACATATCTCACAGTAAACATTGATCTAAGGGTCGTTTATACTGAATGAAGACACCACTTTATTAATTAAAAAATTGTAAAAAGCTGCAAATTTAACAAGTTTAGATTATTTCTTCGGGATCCCGAAAAATCCCGGAATTTAAAATAAACAATTCTGAATGACAGCCCTAGTTTAGACGCAGGATTTTATTTGGGACTCAAACACTAATATACATACTCGTACATTGTAGTCTGCTTGGCTACCTCATTTTTCTACTATTGTTAAATCGATCGAGTAAAAATGTTCCCCGATCATCTACAACATCACTGATTGATGAACAATATATCCCATAAATATCGATATGATGAAATGTTCATATTGATTTATCACCCAATTTTATTTCTTTTCTTCGCAAAATAGGATAACACAAATTTTATATTTTTTTTTAATTTTTTACGGATTTTTTATTTTGCAAAAACGTGTTAAAAATCTATTGAGAATATTTGTGAGGAATTTTAATTTAAATTGGGGATTTTTGGGGAGTAGTGACTCCTAATTTGGGGACAAGAGCCTGGAAAATACCGACAACACTGATTAATCGGATGTATGTTCGATCGTATCGAAGACTTCATTCTTTCGTTTTTAGATCGAACGTGGCAACTCTATTTTTTAAACTCCTAATATTATGCTATGATTTAACGATTGATAAAAAAAACACCATATTGACAGTAAAACATCTCATGTTCATATCCTCCCACTGTGTGACACAAAAAAAAAAACTAGTCTATGATAAAAAATTAATCAGTCATATTTTCAAAATCGAAAATTAGGTCAATTGATAAAACTTTTTATTTGTTGACAGACAGATGAGCTACTTTAAACATTAACACAATTAAAACGCCCAAATCAATGTCTAGTCTTTTTTGTCTATACAAACTAATAGCTAACAAGCCTTCGACATATGAGAAAACAAAAACACCCACGAAACTGTTTTCCCCAGAGGAAAAAAAAAACAACATAATATAAAAATCTAACCTATTGGCTAATAAATAATGCGACACGCTTTAGACAAAAAAAAACTATATTATTTATATGGACAATATTGTTCCGCAAATTAAATTCTAATAAAAGATTAGACAACCTGTAAATATTTGCCTATTAATAGACTATAATAAAGTGGAATGTTGAAAATAAACCCCTACCTCCCCAACTCATAAGAGTTATTTTCAATGGAAGATTATTCAAATCTTATCGCTCGAAAGCAAAGCAAAAAAAAAACAAAACTTCCGATTGTTATCGAAATCATAAACAATCTATATTTAATTGAATTGAAAGTTTAATAGAACTTTTCTATTCGGAAAAAATAATAGTTTGCAACTACAAAATAGAGGGGAAAATACCTAAACCAATAAATACCGATGATGATGAGAAAAAATATTGCGTACGCCTTGGCTTGGCATGTGGAGACAAATGCTAATCGCTGTCTCTAACACCTGACGTGTTATGCTATTTTTAACCAAAAAAATCAGTGTCACAGCATTTAAATCTGGTTTTGTTTTGTTTTGTCTTTCGTTGTGTTATCATTTTATATTCGCAAAGTTTGTTATTTAGCGTAATTAATTTGTTGGTTGTTTTCTTATTAAGCTGCTACATGGTAAATTAGCAGACATTTGCCAATTTGGTTATATTGTTGGTAGGTGACGTCATGAGTAGCATTGAAGCAATGCTACTCATGACGTCATTGAGAATAAAATTTTATTTTATTTGGTGTTTGTTATGTCTTTGCTAGTCTGTATCGGTAAATTGATCAGATTTTTTTTTAATTTAACTTCATAATTAAATAAAAATTAAAATTAAAATTAAAAAAAATAAAATTAAAAATAAAAATAAAATTAAAAATAAAATAAAATAAAATAAAATTTAAAATAAAATTAAAATTAAAAATAAAATTAAAATTAAAAATAAAATTTAATTTCAAAATAAAATTTAAATTAAAATTAAAATAATAAATAATTTATAGACTTATTTCAAATTTTATAATTTTTTTTAATACTGTGATATTTATGAAATTTAATTTCTTAAAATCTATTGTAGTTCCCCTGAAGAAGCCATTCAATATGGCAATCACGAGCCACCGTGGTGCAATGGTTAGCATGCCCGCCTTGCATACACAAGGTCGTGGGTTCGATTCCTGCTTCGACCGAACACCAAAAAGGTTTTCAGCGGTGGATTATCCCACCTCAGTAATGCTGGTGACATTTCTGGGGGTTTCAAAGCTTCTCTAAGTGGTTTCACTGCAATGTGGAACGCCGTTCGGACTCGGCTATAAAAAGGAGGTCCCTTGTCAATGAGCTTAACATGGAATCGGGCAGCACTCAGTGATAAGAGAGAAGTTCACCACTGTGGTATCACAATGGACTGAATAGTCTAAGTGAGCCTGACACATCGGGCTGCCACATAACCTACCCTAACCTAATCGCGAAATATTTGGAAAATAAATAAAATATTAAGACCTCGAGCTTGAAAAATCATTAATTTATTTTAAAATATTAAAATTAAAAATAAAATTTAGATTTCAATTAAATATAAATTTTAAATTAATATAACAATAAAATTAAAATTAATATAATAATAAAATTAAAATTAAAGTAAAATTAAAAATAAAAATAGAATTCAAATAATAACAGGTTGGCTGATAAGTCCCCGGTCTAACAAAGGAAAACACATTTTTTTGGTCAAAATTCGTTTTTATTATTTAACATAGATCCCTTCAAGAGCGATACAACGATTATAACGATCTTCCAATTTTTTTGATACCATTTTGGTAGTACTCCTTCGGTTTTGCCTCAAAATAGGCCTCAGTTTCGGCGATCACCTCTTCATTGTAGCCAAATTTTTTCCCTGCGAGCATCCTTTTGAGGTCTGAGAACAAGAAAAATCGCTGGGGGCCAGATCTGGAGAATACGGTGGGTGGGGAAGCAATTCGAAGCCCAATTCATGAATTTTTGCCATCGTTCTCAATGACTTGTGGCACGGTGCATTGTCTTGGTGGAACAACACTTTTTTCTTCTTCATATGGGGCCGTTTTGCCGCGATTTCGACCTTCAAACGCTCCAATAACGCCATATAATAGTCACTGTTGATGGTTTCCCTTCTCAAGATAATCGATAAAAATTATCCCATGCGCATCCGAAAACAGAGGCCATTACTTTGCCAGCGGACTTTTGAGTCTTTCCACGCTTCGGAGACGGTTCACCGGTCTTTATCCACTCAACCGACTGTCGATTGGACTCAGGAGTGTAGTGATGGAGCCATGTTTCATCCATTGTCACATATCGACGGAAAAACTCGGGTGTATTACGAGTTAACAGCTGCAAACACCGCTCAGAATCATCAACACGTTGTTATTTTGTGAGCTCGCGCGGCACCCATTTTGCTCAGAGCTTCCGCATATCCAAATATTGATGAATGATATGGCCAACACGTTCCTTTTATATCTTTAAGGCCTCTGCTATCTCGATCAACTTCATTTCATTCAAAATCATTTTGTAGATTTTTTGATGTTTTCGTCGGTAACCACCTCTTTCGGGCGTCCGTCCACTGCGTTCACCGTCCTCCGTGCTCATTTCACCACGCTTGAATTTTGCATACCAATCAATTATTGTTGATTTCCCTGGGGCAGAGTCCGGAAACGCATTATCAAGCCAAGTTTTTGCTTCCACCGTATTTTTTCCCTTCAGAAAACAGTATTTTATCAAACCACGAAATTCCTTTTTTTCATGTTTTACAGATGTCAAATTTTGACACGAATCATTTGAAGGATGGTACACCCAGAAAAAAGTGACCCCTTCTTTAAGTTAAAATGAACTCATTGTGAAGAAAGTTGAACTTCGTATAGCGCCAAAGACATTTTTATTTGTTTGAACGATGTGATTTTCGTAGAAATTAGGAATAATGCATTCCATATATTAGTTAACATTTTCCTATATTTATATACCACTATACTACAGAATGAAAAAATTTAACTAATTTGAATTCATATATGGAATGATTTTATTGAATTTTTTTCATTCATTTCGACAAATCTTACACATTTGTGGTAAAACTTTTACTTCATAATTAGAACTGCTTACCTTCGTTTTTAAATACAATTTTATTTATTTCTATAAGCAATTTTATCTTCAATAAAAGACATGTTTTATTAATATATTGAATATATTTATTAAGAATCAACAGCATCGAATCTCTTTGAAATATTAGTTTATTATTCCACTATTTCCAATTTCCGTGTGATATTATCAACTGTAAAACGCACTTTTTCTTCTTCTTGTACTTTTCACTTTTAATAAGTTGCTGCCTAACGATTTTGTCCTCCTTTTACAATTTCAATACCTACAAATATAAAAAAATCATAAAACATTTTTGTTGCAAAAGGTTAGCGTCACTGAATATTACCTGATAATTGAAGATTCCAAAATGAAGACAAATGAAAGGGTTGTTATTCTGCTGGTGTTTTCTTTCTTTATACACTATCACGAACATTGATAGATTTATTTTAAAAAACGAAAATTTTTCTCACTAATTTAAAATAACAAATATTTTATATATTTTATTTGTTATTTATTATATTATTTTACCATATTATTTTTTAACAATCTCTCCGTATACCAAAACAACGCGATTCCAACTAAAAAAACAACCGACGCGCAAATATATCGATTACACCCACGCGCAAACACATCGATTACGATGACAGGTATCGATTACAGGTAGACAATAGAAAAAAATTCCTATATTCTAACAAGTGTATTTCCTTAAGTTTTGAAAGGATTGCATACTTCTTAGTACGAATGAACTAAAATATTTTTCTATGCCATGTGTTGTTCGTATGTATGAAAAACTTTCTATTATAAAGGAAGTCGCAATTATCATTTTATAAGAAATTTTACTAATTTTGAGGAAACTTGGTTTTAGTTCGGTTTTTGTTTATTTTTACGAATGCTTTGTTATCGGTGAATAAAATTTTCTTTTTCAGTAGTAAATTCTTATACCCAGCGAAGAAAATAGTATGAGTAAAATTCCATGCCTTATTCTAGTTAATGAACTAATCCTAACTGCTTACAGTTTAGGATTTTTTTACTGAAACGAGTAAATTTTATTATTTTTCACAAAAATTTACCTTAATGGAAATAAAATGGATAAACTATATTGATGAAAATTTTTTCCTTTAGTTTCGAAGGCACTTTTTTCTGGGTGTACTATATAAAAATAATATGCATTTAATACTAGCGACGCCATCTATGTGTCAGACCGGGGACATATTAGCCAACATGATAATATATAAAATTTATTTTTTTTATAGCTCTCCATATTGAAAATCCTGCAGACTTCCTACTAAGACAATGTTAAATCAAATTTGCAAAATATTTTTCCTAAAACATTAAAATGAGCGGAGTTATTTCCCTGAATTGAGAAACAGTATCTCAATAAAAAGTAAACGAACATAACAATTTTACCTACCCATATAAATTTTATTATTTTATTTTTAATAAATTCTAGTACTTTTTAGCGGCACTTTTGAATTTGTCAATTATCTCATTAAGAGCCGCACAAATAATTTTGATTAAAGCGTTTTTTTTTTCAAACAAAGAAATTGTTATATTATCTTTTTGAAATTCTGTTACAATGTTAACATCAAGCAACCACCGCCCTAAAGAGCTAATCAACCTTATGATAATTGTTTGAACAAATGTCTAAAGTATTAAATATTTAAGTGGGGTAAATTGTATCTATGATGAGTATTTCAAAAACAAAAATAGTAAAACAAGCAGCAATGTGATGGCTAATGATAATGACAATGCTGATATTGTTATTGTTGAAACTGAGGAGAATCCCTGGCGTATAGAAGTCCGTATACAACAAAAAAATACAAATTCCCGCCGTCAAGTTGTTTATTTGTTTATGAAAACTGATCTATGAGATACTAGCGAGAACGAACTTATTGCTCTAAAAACATACACACGCCTATCATTCCATCTTATTCAGATGTTCATCTAATCAAGGCTACCTATATAAGATGGGGTAAAAATATGGAATAAAATAAAATGAAAACAAAATGTTTGAAATTTTTAAGTTTATTTCCCCCCAATGAAATGTTAGACTGCAGGAAATATCTATTACTGAAAAAGCGTATTCTTCTGGGGCAACTCAATTGCCTGAAGTTATCAAAAGATCACCCACCTCAATATATGATAATACACTAAAAAGATATTGCTCTTTGATTTTTGCTTTAATTTTTTTTTCATTCCATCTTGCATCCAATGTTATTATATATCTTAACGTTTAGATATGATGCGTTCTTCTTTTCAGTTTATTATAGTAAATTCAAATTTGTTAAATATGCCTTTCGTAAAAATAATTATGTCATTTCGAATGTGTAAAAACATACATATGCAGGCTTTGAGTGTTATGACGATTAGAATTGTGAGAAGCATCACAATTTTTTGGTTATCATATTTTCCCCCCATTTGTGGTTTGAACAAATGTTTAATATGTTGCTTCTGTTAGATGGATGCTGTTCTCTTATATTTTTGGATGACTGAATGGTTTTTTCCTCTTCCCATTTAGAAAATACTAGACAATGTATGAAAAGAAAAAAATTAACCATCTGTTGAAAAATGATTTCTAGTACAGAGGAATTGGTTGGTTTCTACAGCTGAGGCGTTGATAGACATTGGAAATGTTTGACATCTACAATAGAGTGTAATATTGAAATTAATTTTTCTGAAAAAAAAATGTTTTGAAATTTATTTAAACCAAAGCTTTTATGGTCCAATCCACGCCAATACCCTTCCCTTATGACTTTGGTAAACAAATCTTATATTCTTTAGGGAGTGTGAATTTATATCAATATGCTATCGTATTTTGGAAATTTATTAAATTTCGGTATACTCTAATATCTTTACCACATGTGCTATTATTTATTAACAATTAGTTTTAATGCAATACATAAATCATTAAACAAAATTATAACGAGAAATTTTTAACGAACGGAAAAAAATCACTAAACTTGAAGCTAACTGTCTATGATGTGATTGCACATCGGGCTGAAAACATTTCAAAAGATAAAATGAATGACCTGTTGAAATATACTTTCAATGTTTTAATCTTAGCATCAAAAAAAATCGAATTTAATAATTAACACATGTTTCCAATTAAATTGCTATTGGTGAATATAAAATAAATGTTTGCAAAAAATAAAAATAATTAATTTTTTTGTGGTCATATGAACCAGACCGAAACATACGGGATTTAAACACAAAAATTACCATAGTTGCTTTGATGTGGGTTTATGACAATATTACACCAAATCGGCTAATACATACATAAAACTATGATCCTTGAAGTCGAAGGAAATAATAATACAATGAAACCTCTGAAATGTGGACACTAGAGTTCGACCGAAACCTCGACTTCGGCATTCGGCCAAAAATCGATATTCGGCCACAAATCGGTCTTCGGCGACAACAGGCCGATTAACTGAAGCCGAAGCTTTTTGAATAATTTATTTCGTATTGAATTGTCCCAGTGTTGAATACAAATAAAACGTAAAAAATTATAAAAAATCCTTTTTTGTCATTATCAATATCAAACTATTGAATTTTGAATACTTTTAGTTCTAAAAAATATTATAAAACATGGACTGAATTACCTTTTATTAGTGTTTTTATGTTTTTGTAAAAAAATATGGTAATATTCACACCAAATCTCTTTAATTACAAATTTGAGGAAAATAATCGGCTTCAACCGATTATTGTTTTTTTTTTTTGCCGAACATTGGCTTCGGCCAAAAAATCCGTCAGTAACTCATTATGAATATTGGCATATATCTTTAAATGAAAAATGTTTTTCTTTACCTTAAGGAAATTTTGTCTTACTTCGAAGGGATGCAAAATTTCAAAGATAAATTTAAAAAATAATTTTATAAAGAAAATATTAAAAACTTTCTTTTGATGAATATTGGCATATATCTTTAAATGAAAAATGTTTTTCTTTACCTTAAGGAAATTTCGTCTTACTTCGAAGGGATGCAAAATTTCAAAGATAAATTTAAAAAATAATTTTATAAAGAAAATATTAAAAAAAAAACTTTATTTTAATGAATATAATCAATTTTTGTGATTGGTTTTTGTTTTAATTATTTGAAATAATTATTTTTTTTTTTTAATTTAATTAAATACTTAATTGAAAACATTTTGGTTATATTTTTTCTGCATAGCTTATAGTATATAACATATATATTAAAATTGATTTTAGATTTTTATTTAACTTATTTATTTGACTATTTATTAAAACTTTGTTTTATTTTCATTTTTAGGTAAGTGATGCAAAAAATCTTAAATATATATTAAGCTGTAAGTAATATGCATTGAAATTAGAAAATTTTAGGTGTAACCCATTTCCATGAGCCGATTCAACGTAATTATTTTACCGCTTTATTATTCTCTTTGAGCCCCGTGCTTTTCGTACAATTTCCCTTTACGGGTCATATGCCATAAAATTTGTTTTTGTTTTTCGTTCGTATTCATAAACATTTTCCATTTAATTATAATATATATTTTGGCAATTTCATTCATTTAAATTTAACCATAAACACACCTGTTATATTCCTATTAAACATATATTTGGATAACATGATACATTTAGGGAATCTTTTGAAGAAAAAAAAATCTTTAAACAAAAATCAACAGATAATCTCGTTGATATATATTTACGGACAGAACAGCACTTTTAAGACATTAAAGAAACGTTGACGATCAAATAAATTAGAGAAAAACAAAAACAAATCTTTAGCTAGAAAAAAATTGGCAATCGTTTGAAAGAGGAAAAACCAAACATTGAAAAATATATATTTTCTCTATTTATAAATATATACAAAAAAAAATATAAAGACAAACACACAAGAGAAGAAAAATCATCCGAATATTTAAGAAAGAAAGTGCCCCAAAGGTCTATGCGAATATCGAGAGAGTCTTTCGAACAAGAACATTAAAAGAGATACTCTCCGTGCGTTCATGCTATGAGCATAATGGAGACCGCATTAATTGTAGAACAAATTTATAATTGTGACAATTAAAAAAACTACACTTTAAGACCATAGAATATATTAGCTGACACTTTTTTTGTGGGTTTAGGTTTTTAATTAATTAACCTTAATTTATTCCATGTATATTTAATGGTTGCCATAAGTCTATCTATTACAAAAATTTTGTTCTCATATATGTGTGTATGATATAAAACAACTACTACTAGCATCAGTCTCACTCTCGCTCTCTACTGTGTGTAGGCTGATAGTTTTATGCTTGATTTGCAGTTAGCGAATGATTAAAGCAAAAATAGTCAACAACAATCCAAACCAACACAAAACTCTCTGAGAAACAAAAAAAACGTAATTTTTAATTATAGCAAAAACATTTGCTGTTTCTTATATATATGGACAAAACCTTGTATTGCTTGGTGCAAAAGAGTATCCATCTATTTGCCAAAACAGAACAACTTCGAACCAAATCTCATTTACTATGAAACACTCACTAAAAAAAATCTTTAGAATCGAAATGTACATGTGCCACTGATCACGCCTCACTACCAATTTAAGCATTGTCTGTGAGAGAAATTCAAAAGTAGGGTTGCCACTATTATCTTTTTATAGTAATTTTCCAAGGAAAAAACGCTATGTTGGAAATCTTTAGTTTAATCTTCTTTGTAATAGTTTCAAGAGTGAATGAATTAATTTTTTTAGTAAATTAAATCGAATCGATTGAAAATAAAATTGCTAATAAATTATTGTATTCTTTCAAAATATGTAAATTGTTATCGCCTTTTATCCCAATAACATCCTCTTTACTTTTCATTGTAAAAACATTGCAGTAGTCAGTGTTGTCAAATTAGGGAATTGGGGTTTTTTTTGTTTAATTTTTTTACTTTGGGGATTAGGCTGGGGATATAATAGTGGTTTCTAGATTTTTGTGGGGATATTTCCATCGCCAATCACATAATATTAAAATTGTTGTAGAAAGTGTAATTGCGACGTACAATAAGACTAACGTCAATCTTAACGATTTCATTTAGGTTACGGTAAATCACGTTCTTGTTCACCATCATATTTTAGTAACAAATTCGAAAAGGCCCTATTCTCTTTAGGAAGATGTAAGAAAAAAAATAGAAACTATTATAATTTTATTCTAAACGTGCTCTGGGTTACATATTCGGAAAACGCAAAATTTTGTATAGCCAAAAACTTGAAAGTCATTACAAAGTTTTTATCTTCTTTTCTTGTTACAATTTTTAACCGTCAGGGTAGTGTGCTTGATTAGCTTAATTATATAGACACCTGAAAATATTGTGTTTTGCGAATTTGTATAAGATTTGTATACATTTTAATTACAAACTTTTTTCCTGAAACAAATGTTTGGAAGAATTTTTTGACAATTTTTGTTCAACCACTTAACGGACTTGTAGAAGTCCCTACCAATTAAAGATTTTGATAATATGAGATACCAAGAAGAGAAAACGTTTTTTCACAGACCAGACGATGGCAACCCTGCCACTAACTATCTCCGATTATCTCTATGTATTGGTTTGGATATGAGATGTTTTGAATTTTCAATTCTATATGGCATTTTGTTGTTGTCGTTGTTATAATTTTTGTTTTTTTGCACAAAAACACATGAGAAAATTAAGTGGAAATCTTTGTATGCAGCCAAGAACAGCAACCACAAAATTTAGTCACAAACGAGTAACGAAACACTGCGGTAATAACGGGACGTCGGTTTAGTAATTTTTTCAAGTCTCCTAAGACCATACGAATTGAAAAAATACATATATATAAAAGAATTTTTTCTTTTTTAAACGAAAACGAACGCAAAATATTTTTTTGTATTTATTGTCGATTTTACAAAAAGAGAAAACAAACCCGTTGCGAAAAATTACAAAGCGGTGGTTTTTGTCAAAATCATAATATTTCCCTCCACAAAATTATTGAATAATAACGAAAATATAATTTAAAAAAAATCATCTAAGAATAAATTCAAAACAACGATTTGTGAAAAAAAGCAAAATAAAAAATCCCCGAAATAAAAACAACGTAACCTCTTAACCATAATTACGAAATTCATCGAACGGAACGACCTATACGAGAGAGAGAAAATCATCTTCTCGTCTTCGAAGAAAACTAAAAAACAAAAACAAACAACGGAACGAGTACGAGTAGAGAGCAAGCGATTTGTTGTGGTTCAACGTGGGATTTTCAATATTGTTGGATTAAAAAAAAGTTCTGCAAATTTTAACTTGCAAACTAAATTAAATTTGTGTAAATCAATAAAAAAAATAAAAATATATGTAATTAACGAACAAACAGCAAATACTACATGAGTGAAAATTAATAGAGAGCCCGAAGGAGAAATCGATCACAAAAGAGAGAATTTTCATATTTTTTTTAAATATACGAAAAAAACAATCGAGATATACACGTGAAGCATATAAAAATATATGTGTGAAAATTTTCGAAATAATATAAAAGTAAATAATTCGAAATATTACAAATTTGTTTTAATAAAGAAAATATAAATATCTAAATAAAATAGAAAATATAAATAGAGCCTTATCTTTGAAAATTTTTATTTGAAATTTGATAAAATTTACTGTAAAATCATTTTTAATAACAAACATATTTATGCTACATTATAAAAGCTTTAAAACGTGAATTCAAAGATAAATTTTTGTATAAATTGTTTTAAGATTAAAAAAACCTCACAAAAGGCAAAAGTTCTAGAATCATCGACAATTTTTCTATTGATAATAAAAATATTAATTTTGTATTAAAAACTTCAAATAATAATAACAAAAAAATCAATATCAAAAAATTACATATTCGAATATTTCAAAATTCATTAAAACGACAATAATAAATTTATATGATTTAAAAAAAAATAATTTTTTGCGAAGAGCAAGCTTATTAAAGTTACTGTAAAATCATTTTTAATAACAAAAATATTTATGCTATATTTCAAAAGCTTTAAAACGTGAATTCAAAGATAAATTTTTGTATAAATTGTTTTAAGATTAAAAAAGCCTCACAAAAGGCAAAAGTTCTAGAATCATCGAAAATTTTTCTATTAATAATAAAAATATTAATTTTGTATTAAAAACTTCAAATAATAATAACAAAAAAAAAATCAATATCAAAAAATTACATATTCGAATATTTCAAAATTCATTAAAACGACCATAATAAATTTATATGATTTTAAGTACAAAATTATTTTTATTATTATTCATCTATTATTTTTTTTTTAAGCTGAAGAGGCTAAACATTTATAAAACACTTTAAAAGAAATATAATCATTTTTATTAGACAGAATTTATGTCTTTAAATATAAAAAAATAAAACTTGTTAAGTTTGTTCCCAGGAAAATATAATAAAAACATATACAAAAAAAAAACAACTTTTAAATTAAATGAACATTTTAAAATTGTTTGTTTGCTTACTAAATATTTTATTATATATAGTCATTTGATTTGGGCTAAAAAAATATATAACATTTAATTTATCTTAGTTTTTATGCTTTAATTGTTGAATATCGAATTATTTCAATTAAAAGCTAATAACAATAATAAACTATATTTTGTGATTCATATTTTTTTTGTCGTGGCTCAACAATAAATTCACTTAAAACAAAGGAAATTAAAATCCAAAAAATATGAAACCAATGTTGTTACGCAGATAAATTTTCTTATATTAAAAAAACAGTTGCAAACTAATATAATAATAATTTGTGCTCATATAAAGGGCTAAGTGTAATAATCAAATTTAAATCAGAACAACGCTTTTTAGTAAGACAATAAATTAAAAAAAAATTCATTTTGTATGTGCATGTTACTTCGCCTAATTAAATTAAATAAAAAACTACACTTAATTTAATTAAATTAAATTAAATAAACTATTTTATTAAATTTTTCAATTATGATAAGAATATATTAATTCTTAAATTAAATTCATTAAATAAAAAAATTTAACCAAATCTAAAAAAAGCTTTAATAAAACAAAAAACGTTTGTAGGCATTTGAGCCATAGTTAAATATATTACTTATATAATAAAATTATTATTATTAATATTATTCTTAAATTATAAAAGTTGTTATACAAAGTAATATTTATTGTTGTTGATATTATTGTATTTTATAATTGAATGTTAAACTTTTCAAAAGTCAAAGTCTAAGACTATATGGAATTTTTAAATATTAAGAAAAAATCATTATTATTGTCATTATAGAGAAAAATAAATTTATTTAAATATTTCGTTGTAATTCCTATTTGATAATTATTATGAGCACTTGGATTTTCCCTATAAAAGACTTGGTCAGAGGCGATCGGTTACTAAAAAATTTAGTAACTGAATTTATTGCTCCACATCAACAATTTTCAAAGATATTCACCAATCATAATAAAAATGTAAAACCACCTGAAAGCAAAGACTGTTTTTTATATATCTGATGATATTTATTTTCAAGATATAAAACGAATTTAAAACAACGACTATTTATTTTTTTTTAGTAAGAAAAATAAAACGAACAACAACGATAAATAAAAAAACGAATTTTTAAATAACGATTTTATATTTTTTTAATGTTTAATAAAACATAATATTTTATTAAAAAAATATTAGAATTTGTGCCATATTTAGTTATTTGGTGGTATTGTTTAATTTACAAAAAAAAAAAACAAAACAATTGCTTTAAATAATTGTTAATCATTTATCTTTTCTAAGAAAAGCCTATTGTAAATATTTAGAAAATTTAAAAAAAATTATATATTAAACCAAAAATAAAAATATAACTCCCAGAATTTTAAGACATATTTTATAAAAGACGCTGTTTATATACCTTATATATTTATAAATATATATTTTTTTTTTAATTTCAGTTTTGTGGCTTTAGAATTTAAAAGCAAAAAAAACCTAGTCAAGTCTATTTATTATTTATATATTTTTTAATCCGCCCCATATTGTTTCTATTTTTTGTTATTTTTTTGCTAAAATAAATTTAAGTTAATTGATAAATTTTTAGTATAGATGTTTTAGACAAGTGTATGCGTTTTTTTATACTATATTCCTATACCAAATTGTTATTTATTAATTAAGCTATATGAAAAACTTAAATGTAAAACCGTACCAAGCGTACCATCCCTATAATATACCCTCAAATCAGCAACAACATAACACTCATCATCCACAAAATAATTCGCAGCAACATTTTTCCAATAATCTCTACAATAATAATAATAATTATACGACAAATACAAGATATCACCATAGTCCATATACAACAACAGCCAATACAACAAATTCTAATATTGCCTCACCCCCTAGTCTTCATTTGCCATTGGCTAATGCAACGTCATCAATACAGTTACAAAGTAATAATAATAACAATAACAACAACAATAATAATATTAATACATCGACACCACCTACGCTTGGCGGTTATTTAGCAGCTAATCAACAACACTTACTTCAACAGCAGCAACACCAACAACATTTATTAAGATTACAACAAAATTACAATCATCAACAACAACAACTGCAGCATCAGACTACAACAACACCACCAGCCAATATGTTGAGTATAAATCAAAATAATACCTACAATTATAATTTCCATTTCAATGCACTGTGCGGTGGTGGAGGTGGACCCTCAGGTGGCAGTGGTGGTGGTGGTGGTGGAAATATTACAAACAATACAAACAACAACATTAAATCATACCACAACAATAGCAACAATGCTCTCTCTCGTCCCCAACGACCAAACTCCCTAAACCTCAACGTCATGGCATCTTTGGCCACACCAATTTCCGGCTCCGCCTACTCACTACCATCAGCATCGGCCTTATCATTGTCGTCGTCATCATCATCATCATTATCTTCGACAAAAGCCATTGCTGTTGGTCCCTCAACAGCTCCTTCGTCCCTGGCAGCAACAAGTGGTAATAGTGGTAGTGGCTTTTCCTTTACACCTCCACAATTTTACAATCAAAGAGAAAATCTATTTCATTTCTCTGAGGCGGCTACAGCTAATGCTCACAATTATTTACAACAAAGTTTTAATAATATGCAACAACAACAACAGCAGCAACAATATAATTTACAGCATCATCAACAACAGCAAATGCAACAATTTCAATTATTGCAACAACAATTAAAACAACAACATCAAATGCAATTAAATAATAATTCAATTCCACCGATTGCAAAATGCAATTCATCCAATAGCCTAGCTGCCAACACATCATCATCATCATCTGCAAATGGTGTTACCGGCAGTAGTAGTAATTCAAACAATTTAGCAAATGTTAGTAATAATTCGAATCCGAATATTGTTGCTGCTACCACTTCAATAGCTGCTTCCATGGCATCATCGACTAATAACAGTCACTCGTCGATAACCAATCAAACGAATAATAATAACAATAATATTAATACCAGTAATAGCCACAACAACACCAACAACAATATTAATAATAATAGTCAAAATAATAACAATAGTAATAATAATTGTGATCGTCTTGCCATGGATGCCTGTGAAATTGCCAATTTCCTTGCCAATGAGCTATTTATGCAACAGGTAGTTAATTTTTTGTTTTATAAAAGTTATTATCTACGAGTCTATCTATTTAGAGGTGTAATTTTTTTTATATTCATTACGTTCACTTAAATTTTGCGAAGTAAAGAGCCCTACAAGGGAGTTTCTTATTACGTTTGTTTGTCTTTGAGAAAAAATTATATTGGAAAATATGGCAACCCTAGTCTTCATTGATAGAGCTTTGCTCTCGGACCAAATGTATCAAAATCAGGGATGAAAACTTAAATTTTCAAATTGTACCAACGAGAATACTAAAGTGTTCTTTTTTGGTTCATATTGTACCAAATTTCAAAAATAATAGATTGTAATATAGTAACTCAACTTGTAGAAGGAAAGGAAACTAGCAAAAACCAATCGTAAAATTATCCTAAGTAATTCTTACTTCCAATATTTTTTATACCCTCCACCATAGGATGGGGGGTATATTAACTTTGTCATTCCGTTTGTAACACATCGAAATATTGCTCTAAGACCCCATAAAGTATATATATTCTGGGTCGTGGTGAAATTCTGAGTCGATCTGAGCATGTCCGTTCATCCGTCCGTCTGTTGAAATCACGCTAACTTCCGAACGAAACAAGCTATCGACTTGAAACTTGGCACAAGTAGTTGTTATTGATGTAGGTCGAATGGTATTGCAAATGGGCCATATCGGTCCACGTTTACGTATAGCCCCCATATAAACGGACCCCAAATTTGGCTTGCAGACCCTCTAAGAAAAGCAAATTTCATCCGATCCGGCTGAAATTTGGTACATGGTGTCAGCATATGATCTCTAACAACCATGAAAAAATTGGTCAACATCGGTTCATAATTATATATAGCCCCCATATAAACCGATCCCCCACATCCCCTCACATCGGTCCATAATTATATATAGCCCCCATATAAACCGATCCCCCGATTTGGCTTGCCAGGCCTCTAAGAGAAGCAACTTTCATCCAGTCCGGCTGAAATTTGGTACATGGTGTTAGTATATGGTCTCTAACAATCATGCAAAAATTGGTCCACATCGGTCCATAATTATATGTAGCCCCCCATATAAACCGATCCCCCGATTTGGCTTGCGAGGCCTCTAAGAGAAGCAAACTTCATCCGATCCGGCTGAAATTTGGTACATGGTGTTATTATATGGTCTCCAACAACCATGCAAAAATTGGTCCACATCGGTTCATAATTATATATAGCCCCCATATAAACCGATCCCCCGATTTGGTTTGCAGATCCTCTAAGAAAAGCAAATTTCATCCGATCCGGCTGAAATTTGGTACATGGTGTCAGCATATGATCTCTAACAACCATGCAAAAATTGGTCCACATCGGTTCATAATTATATATATAGCCCCCATATAAACCGATCCCCCGATTTGGCTTGCGAGGCCTCTAAGAGAAGCAAATTTCATCCTTTCCGGCTGAAATTTGGTACATGGTGTTAGTATATGGTCTCTAACAATCATGCAAAAATTGGTCCACATCGGTCCATAATTATATATAGCCGCCATATAAACCGATCCCCAGATTTGACCTCCGGAGCCCCTTGGAAGAGCAAAATTCATCCGATTCGGTTGAAATTTGGTACGTGATGTTAGTATATGGCCAACAACCATACCTAACTAGGTCCATATCGGTCTATAGTTATATATAGCCCTCAGATAAATCGATCCCCAATCACACAAAATTTGGTGCATATCAAGTTCATAATTATATATGACCCCCATATAAGCGACCCCCGTATTTCAATTCTGGCTCTCTAAGTACCTTGCAAAAAGTCCATATAGATTCGTAATTATTTGTAGACTTAACTATACATAATATATACCACGTATGGACTAACTCACAATTTAGAAAACGATGTTAAGAAGTTTTAAGATACCACAACCCAAGTAATTCGATTGTGAATGACAGTCTTTCGTAGAAGTTTCTACGTAATCCATGGTGGAGGGTACATAAGATTCGGCCTGGCCGAACTTACGGCCGTATATACTTGTTGAGTATTAAGTTGAAGAACTTCACAATTCAGGATACCTCGCGCTAGCTGACACTTCGCTCAGATTTGGCCATAAAATCACTTGACATGAGAGAAGTTCCGACTGTCCCTCGATTTTTCACTCGGGAATGAACCATGATCTGGCAGAATTTTCGACATGCCTTCAGTATCAAAACTAAAGTTCAATAGAAATACTGCATAAAATCCTAAATAATAGTTCCTTTAAATCTATTTCAGGATATAAAAAATGATATGTGTGGAGCTCTTTTTTGATGCCTTGAATATTTTTAATATGCATTTTGCATTTAATCTTCCGAAATGTTGATTGTGGATATCAGACAATTTTGTCGATTGGTGCCCTACACCTTGAATTCCCATTTGACTTTAATTGGATCACTAAAGGATGTGAACAAGATAATTTTTATTGGGCAAAATTATTATTATTATAAATTGCCGCTGGGACTTCTAGAACATTTTGGGGGACTTCTAGAACGAACTAAATATTTTAAATTGTACCAAAAAGGTCATTGTAGTACATTTGTACTTTTGGGAAGTTATATGTACCAAATTTTGTATAATTTCACCAACTTTTAAAATCCCTGATGAAAATGTAACCTAACACAAATATTAAGGTGGAATTACATACACAGAAAAGAAAAATATCACAAAATGGTGTTCAATTCAAATTTTAATAAAATTTCAAAAAAATATGCAATTACAAATTTAATTTTAATTTTCAAAAAATATACAATTTAAAATTTAATTGAACCAATAATTTTTTAATAAAACAAGTAAGGAAAGTCTAAAGTCGGGCGGGGCCGACTATATTATACCCTGCACCACTCTGCAGATCTAAATTTTCGATACCATATCACATCCGTCAAATGGGTTGGGGGGCTATATATAAAGGTTTGTCCCAAATACATACATTTAAATATCACGCGATCTGGACAGAATTTGATAAACTTTTACAAAATCTATAGACTCAAAATTTAAGTCGGCTAATGCACTAGGGTGGAACACAATGTTAGTAAAAAAAAATATGGGAAACATTTAAATCTGAAGCAATTTTAAGGAAACTTCGCAAAAAATTATTTATGATTTATCGCTCAATATATATGTAATAGAAGTTTAGGAAAATTAGAGTCATTTTTACAGCTTTTCGACTAAGCAGTGGCGATTTTACAAGGGAAATGTTGGTATTTTGACCATTTTTGTCGAAATCAGAAAAACATATATATGGGAGCTATATCTAAATCTGAACCGATTTCAACCAAATTTGGCACGCATAGCTACAATGCTAATTCTACTCCCTGTGCAAAATTTCGACTAAATCGGAGTTAAAAATTGGCCTCTGTGGTCATATGAGTGTAAATCGGGCGAAAGCTATATATGGGAGATATATCAAAATCTAAACCGATTTCAACCAAATTTGGCACGCATAGCTACAATGCAATTCTACTCCCTGTGCAAAATTTCAACTAAATCGGAGTTAAAAATGGTCTCTGTGGTCATATGAGTGTAAATCGGGCGAAAGCCATATATGGGAGATATATCTAAATCTGAACCGATTTCAACCAAATTTGGCACGCATAGCTGCAATGCTAATTCTACTCCCTGTGCAAAATTTCAACTAAATCGGAGCAAAAAATTGGCCTCTGTGGTCATATGAGTGTAAATCGGGCGAAAGCTATATATGGGAGCTATATCTAAATCTGAACCGATTTCAACCAAATTTGGCACGCATAGCTACAATGCTAATTCTACTCCCTGTGCAAAATTTCAACTAAATCGGAGCAAAAAATTGGCCTCTGTGGTCATATGAGTGTAAATCGGGCGAAAGCTATATATGGGAGCTATATCTAAATCTGAACCGATTTCAACCAAATGTGGCACGCATAGCTACAATGCTGATTCTACTCCCTGTGCAAAATTTCGACTAAATCGGAGCAAAAAATTGGCCTATGTGGTCATATGATTGTAAATCGGGCGAACGATATATATGGGAGCTATATCTAAATCTGAACCGATTTCAATCAAATTTGGCATGCATAGCTATAATGCTAATTCTACTCCCTGTGCAAAATTTCAACTAAATCGGAGTTAAAAATTGGCCTCGGTGGTCATATGAGAGTAAATCGGGCGAAAGCTCTATATGGGAGCTATATCTAAATCTGAACCGATTTCAACCAAATTTGGCATGCATAGCTATAATGCTAATTCTACTCCCTGTGCAAAATTTCAACTAAATCGGAGTTAAAAATTAGCCTCTGTGGTCATATGAGTGTAAATCGGGCGAAAGCTATATATGGGAGCTATATCTAAATCTGAACCGATTTCAACCAAATTTGGCACGCATAGCAACAATGCTAATTCTACTCCCTGTGCAAAATTTCAACTAAATCGGAGTTAAAAATTGGCCTCTGTGGTCATATGAGTGTAAATCGGGCGTAAACTATATATGGGAGCTATATCTAAATCTGAACCGATTTCAACCAAAATTGGCACGCATAACAACAATGTTAATTCTACTCTTTGTGCAAAATTTCAACTAAATCGGAGGAAAAAATTGGTCTCTGTGGTCATATGAGTGTAAATCGGGCGAAAGCTATATATGGGAGCTATATCTAAATCTGAACCGATTTCAACCAAATTTGGCACGCATAGCTATAATGCTAATTCTACTCCCTGTGCAAAATTTCAACCAAATTGGAGGAAAACTCTGGCTTCTGGGACCGTATTAGTCCATATCGGGCGAAAGATATATATGGGAGCTATATCTAAATCTGAACCGATTTCAATAAAATTTTGCACATTTGACTATACTACTAATTGTACTCCCTGTGCACAATTTCAACCAAATTGGGGTAATACTCAGACTTCTAGGGCCGTATAAGTGCATATCGGGCGAAAGATATATATGGGAGCTATATCTAAATCTGAACCGATTTCTTCCAAAATCAATAGGGTTCTATTTTGACCCAAAACACATACTTGTGCCAAATTCGAAGTCGATTGGCCTTAAATTACTACCTAATCCCTTGGTTACAAAAATGTGTTCACGGACAGACGGACATGGCTATATCGACTCAGGAACCCACCCTAAGCATTTTTGTGAAAGAAACCATGTGTCTATCTCGTCTCCTGCTGGGTGTTGCAAACATATGCACTAACTTATAATACCCTGTTCCACAGTGTGGCGCAGGGTATAAAAATCAAACTATAATATATAATTAATAGTATAAATAAAATTTCTAAATGACTTTAGTCATTGATACTCACATTTCTATTATTGGGAGCCATGTGGTGCAATGGTTAGCATGCCCGCCTTGCATACACAAGGTCGTGGGTTCGATTCCTGCTTCGACCGAACACCAAAAGTTTTTCAGCGGTGGATTATCCTACCTCAGTAATGCTGGTGGCATTTCTGAGGGTTACAAAGCTTCTCTAAGTGGTTTCACTGCAATGTGTTTTCAATACAAATTTTAATAAAATTTCAAAAAAAAAAAAATATGCAATTAAATATTTAAGGTGGAATTACATACACAGAAAATACTATCATTCGTAATTTTCAAAAAATATACAAGTTAAAATTTAATAAAACCAAAATTTTTAATAAAAAAAATTAAGCTATAATATATAATTAATAGTATAAATAAGATTTCTAAATGACTTTAGTCATTGATACTCACATTTCTATGATTGAAGACATTTCAATTATAAATTAATGGGATCAATGTACGTTTGTGACCTGAAAATATGCCCATTTCTAAAAGTTATTGTAGTACAATTATACTTTTGAAAAGTTATATGTACCAAATTTAGTACAATTGTACCATCTTTTACATCTCTGATCAAAATATTGGAAATTAAGGTGGAATTACATACACAGAACAGAAAAATAAAATTTCAAAAAAATATGCAATTAAAAATTTAAGGTGGAATTACATACACAGAAAAAAACTATCACCAAATTTTTCGAAATTCTCAAAAAATATACAATTTAAAATTTAATTAATTGAACTAAATTTCTACTACAAAAAATCAAACACAAATATTAATAGTATACAGAAAACAACTTCACGAACATTTTTCCAATTAAAGTCTTAATTGAGTAATAGTATAAATTAATTTTTTAGTTGAGTTTCAATAATTTTTAATTGATACTATCATTTCTGTGATTGAAGACATTTCAATTAAAACTTAATTGGATCAATTAATTTCGTAATTGAAGACAAAAAATATTTTTTTGTGTATATAAATTAAATTTTTAATTGACTTTTGTCATTGATACTAAAATTTCTATGAAAACATTTCAGATAAAAATTAAAGGAATCATAATAAGTTCGTGGACTGAAAAATGCTCTTTTCTTAATTTCTATTAATTTTTTCTGCTTTTTCTTTTTCTTCATATGCTATTACAGTCCTTTGAAAACGTGTCAACAACTTAAATTTCCAAATTCAGACTCGACTTTAAGTAGAAATTGTGGTATATGTCAATTATAAACCGTCTTTAAAATAAATTATTGAAAAGATCTTCTATTCTTGAACGGCGTTTTGCTTTGTAGTCAAGATAGAAAATGTCAACAAATTTAAAGACGATTTCATTACTTTTGAAGAATTATTCTGAATTTAACCAAGTTGACCTAAGTCCAACAATTTTTTTTTTTTAATGTTAAGATACCGATTTCTAAGTCGAATCACTTAAATATAAAGACAAAACGACCAATTTATTAGTTTTCTTTTAATTATATAACTAAATGATTTAGTTATATATCGATGTCTCCATTCCAAAGTACTCTAACGCCCATTTTCATGAAGCTCCGTTAGTGCTCCGTTAACTAACGAACTTTTAAACCATATTATGGGCATAGCTGCCATCTTGCGTATATATTCCATATGCCAGTTAGAAACTTAACTGCTGAAAATTTTTCAGTTAATGTTAATCGGAAAAAAGATTTTTCCATTTTTCTTTCTGTTAACTGGCAGTTAAATCCTAACGGAGCAACATGAAAATGGCCGTAAGTCTAAAAAGTGAATTTTACAGGAAACAAGTTCAAAGTTTTTTTTTTTTTTTTTGGAACCGTATCACTTTTTTCGGTCTTAAAATCATGTTTATTGCAGATTTTTTCTAGTATGTACGAATTCAAAATAGTGATAATAGAACATGGCTAAAAATGCCTTAGACCACTTTAGACCGAAAAAGCTGTTTGCCCTTTTTGGTTTGGAAATTTTTAAAACTTTTGTCACAGGTTACGTACAATATTAACCATAACTTTTGATAGAAGTTTCCATCGACAGGATGCAATTCACATCAATTCGAATAAAAAACAACGAACTCCATCAAAAAATGCTAAGTCGACTTAGCGTACTCTGGAATGAGGACATCGATATCGAGGCCTATATGTTGTTATTTGTTTGTCGATATTTCGCCTTACATTTTGGTGAAGTTTACAGAAATCTTCATCAAAAATCTATCTTATAGACAATCCCATGAAATATAACATTGAAATCCATTTCTTATTCATACAAATCATATATAGATAGATACCCGCCAAGAAATCTTTTAAATTTATAAACATATATTTATATTGCATAGCATTCGCACCTGATCGTAAAATATAAAACAAAATTATGTTGCTCTTAATTTATTTTACCAAACATGCTTCTTGCAGACTTTTTGGCACATTTCTGAAAAAATATATGTACATATGTGAAAAAATGAATACCCGGCAAATATTATTCTATAATCATAGACATGTGTTGTTGACTTTCATTATTTCTTAACCATATATATTATAGATTTTAATGCAAGAGAGAGATATGAACATTGATGTTTGTCATTATTGCGTTTTTATAGGTCACACCTACACGTGATAAATACGAATTTGTATGAGCATATATTTTGGCTTACTTTTTAGTTTTTATTTTTCTCATAATTTGACAATATTATCAACATCTGGTCATGGTAGATTGGAAGAGTATGTTTAAATGTAAAATAAATAAAATTAAAATACAACAGGTATATAAGATCGAAATTTCAGCCGGCCGAATCTTCCATCGAATTTGTATATATCCACCATCGAATTTGTACTTAAGGTATTTGTTAAACTAAATGCAATAAAATTAAAAGAAATTTTTGTAAGAAATTTTCCCCAGCCCAACGATTTTTTTTGTGAGCAGATTCTTCAGCTGTGTCTACACCCTCAAAAAAATCGCTTCTGTAACATATACCCCAAACACATTTTGCTTCAAACATATATATTTTCAGGATTGGTCCAAACAAAATTTCATAATATAATATATGTTTGCATCTAAGCATATTATATTTACAAACATTTTATGTCCCAAACATAATATGTCCTAACATATTAACATATATGTTCCAAACATGTTATGCTAGTTTATGAAAATTATATGCTTGCACTTAAAAATATTGTGTTAAAAAATTTGAGTTCCAAACATATAATTTTTACACCCAAACATATAATTTTTACGTCCGTGTAATAACAAATTTGTTTGAGTATAGGCTATTTTTCTTTTTTTATGCCATTTTTAACCATCCTTTTCCATACGGGGCTATTTACAAAGAATTTAAGGAAAATCCATTTATATTGCTATTCATGCTATTTAAATAATTTGTTTAATTTTTGTTTGTTTCTATTGCACCGACGATCATTGTTATTTTTTCTTCGAAAAACCATCAACCAAAACAAAAGCGAGGCGATGACGAAAAATTGCACAAAAAAAAAACGGCGAACACACGCGTTGTATGAGAGGTTTTATTTTTAAAGATGAACTCGTATCCAAATTTTGTTAGGATTTTATTTAGTATTTTTGTTTTTTCTTTTTATTTCTTTTTGCTTAGAAAATTCAAAACACTTTTTTTATAGTTTTCTTTTGTTTTTGGCTTTTAGAAAAGAATAAAAAACTGTCTTTAATTAAAGTTAATTAAAAGCATTTGTTCTTGGTGTTTGCTTGTTTGTCATCTTATTTGGTAGATGTTTTTTATTGTTTATTCACTCGCATTCCCCATTTTTTGAGAATGGATGGAGAATAGTTGCTGTTTTTTTAATGTAAAAATTTAAATGCTTGAAATTTACTAAAGCATCTGAAATGCCATTAAAAAAATGACGGGAAAGAAAATAAAAAATGACAATTATTTTTATAATTTTTGCTGTTTGTTTAATTTAAACTCCATACTTTACGGTGCTTTGTTGCACTGAAGCTCGAGATTTGCAAAATCTTCTCATAGTAAACTTTTCCAAAAATTCAAATCATCGAATAGTCAGTTCTTGTTTCCCCTGCGGGTATATCTATAGAACCTTTACCTGAGAAATCTTAAAAAAAATATATAAAAAAGTTTTTATTTATAGATTTCCTTTATAGGCCACTGTATACACCGGTCATTTTTGTCAATTACACCCTCTGATGAAGTCACATGAATTTGCCTTCAAACATCAAATGAATTCCTCACTACAATCGGTGCATATCTACCAACTATAATAATTTGCATGTTTCAATTTTCGCTAATAATTATATGTTCAAAAGCCACCACACCTTTCAACTAATTATATTAATAATAGAAAATTCAGAAAAACCAATATATATGTATAACAAACATAAAACTTTAGTAGAGCCAATGAAATGAAACGATTTTTCTCACGTTTAAATCAATAAAAAAATTCACACAAAACTATAATAAATCATTATTTATTTTTATAGTATAAATAATTACTATTGACAAAGATGACTGATGACGGACGGACAGTAAGTATACAGTAAAGTTGTATTTAAAATGCAATTCTATTTAACAGAAATGCAATGAAACTGACAGATGTTCTAGGTATGCGATTTATTGCAATTAAGATGTAAGTGCGCTATTTAAGGGAGTACTTACGTTTTTTTATTCTGTGCTTGTATAATTTTGCATAGATCAGAAGCAGTAAAATGGATTCCATTGTTTTTCCAATAGATGGCGCTATTTATCAGTACTTCGTAGTAGTCCGACCGGTTACCACGGGACTAAATCTCAAAACGGGAGAACATACTCACAATTGAACGAAATAACACGGAAGTTAAAATTTTTTTATTGAATTTTGTCAAAATTGTATTTCTATAGAAAATTTTGTCAAAATTTTATTTCTATAAAAAATTTTTATCAAAATTTTATTTCTATTAGAAAATTTTGTCAAAATTTTATTTCTATTAGAAAATTTTGTACAAATTTTATTTCTATAGAGAATTCTTCAAAATTGTATTTCTATATAAAATACTGTCAAAATTTTATTTCTATAAAAAATTTGTCAAAATTTTATTTCTATAGACCATTTTGTCAAATTTTTATTTTTATTAGGAAATTTTGTCAAAATTTTATTTCTATAGAAAGTTTTGTCAAAATTTTATTTTTATTAGAAAATTTTGTCAAAATTGTATTTCTATAGAATATTTTATCAAAATTTTATTTCTATAGAAAATATTGTCAAAATGTTATTTCTATAGAAAATTTTGTCAAAATTTTATTTCTATTAGAAAATTTTGTCAAAATTGTATTTCTATAGAAAATTTCGTCAAAATTTTATTTCTGCTAGAACATTTTGTCAATTTTATTTCTATAGAAAATTTTGTCAACATTTTATTTCTATAAAAAATTTTTGTAAAAATTTTATTTCTATAGAAAATTTCGTCAAAATTTTATTTCTATAGAGAATTCGTCAAAATTGTATTTCTATTAGAAAATTTTGTCAAAATTTTATTTCTATAGAAAATTTTATCAAAATTTTATTTCTGTTGTTTTTTGATTTCAGCTTAAAACCATGCATTGACTAAACTACTAGTGTAGCTTAACCAACAGAGGAAAAGAATGTTTGTCAAATTTATTTGGGCAAAGCCCTATAGACTGCAAGATGGTTGGATGGACGTACGTTTCGGAATTACCACATTCCTCATCAGCTACTTGAACTGCCTGCATTTATTCTGATAATTGGTTGATGGTTTTGCTGCAAGTAGAGGATGCCGATGAGGAATGTGGTAATTCCGAAACGTGCGTCCATCCAACCATCTTGCAATCTATAGGGCTTTGCCCAAATAAATTTGACAAACATTCTTTTCCTCTGTTGGTTAAGCTACACTTGTAGTTTAGTCAATGCATGGTTTCAAGCTGAAATCAAAAAACAACAACAATGCTTAAAGAACAAAACCAACAATAAAAAAACAAACATTTTATTTCTATAGAAAATTTTGTCAAAATTTTATTTCTATAGAAAATTTTGTCAAAATTTTATTTCTATAAAAAGTTTTTGTCACAATTTTATTTCTATAGAAAATTTTGTCAAAATTTTATTTGTATAGAAAATTTTGTCAAAATTTTATTTCTATAAAAAATTTTCGTCAAATTTTTATTTCTATTAGGAAATTTTGTCTAAATTTTATTTCTATTACATAATTTTGTCAACATTTTATTTTTATAGAAAATTTTGTCAAAATTTTATTTCTATAGAAAATTTTGTCAAAATTTTATTTCTATAGAAAATTTTGTCAAAATTGTATTTCTATAAAAAAATTTGTCAAAATTTTATTTCTATAGAAAAATTTGTCAACATTTTATTTCTATAGAAAATTTTTTCAAAATTTTATTTCTATTAGGAAATTTTGTCAAAATTTAGAAAATTTTGTCATAATTTCATTTCTATAAGAAAATTTTGTCAAAATTTTATTTCTATTCGAAAATTTTTGCCAAAATTGTATTTTTATAGAAAATTTTGTCAAAATTTTATTTCTCTTAGAAAATTTTGGCAAAATTTTATTTCTATTGAAAATTTTGTCAAAATTTTATTTCTATAAAAAAATTTGTCAAAATTTTATTTCTATAGAAAATTTTGTCAAAATTTTATTTCTATAAAAAAAATTTGTCAAAATTTTATTTCTATAGAAAATTTTGTCAAAATTTTATTTCTCTTAGAAAATTTTGTCAAAATTTTAGTTCTATAAAAAAATTTGTCAAAATTTTATTTCTATAGAAAAATTTGTCCACATTTTATGTCTATAGAAAATTTTTTCAAAATTTTATTTCTATAAAAAAATTGTCAAAATTTTATTTCTATAGAAAATTTTGTCAAAATTTTATTTCTATAGAAAATTTTGTCAAAATTTTATTTCTATAGAAAATTTTGTCAAAATTTTATTTCTATAGAAAATTTTGTCAAAATTGTATTTCTATAAAAAAATTTGTCAAAATTTTATTTCTATAGAAAAATTTGTCAACATTTTATTTCTATAGAAAATTTTTTCAAAATTTTATTTCTATTAGGAAATTTTGTCAAAATTTAGAAAATTTTGTCATAATTTCATTTCTATAAGAAAATTTTGTCAAAATTTTATTTTTATAGAAAATTTTGTCAAAATTTTATTTCTATTCGAAAATTTTTGCCAAAATTGTATTTTTATAGAAAATTTTGTCAAAATTTTATTTCTCTTAGAAAATTTTGGCAAAATTTTATTTCTATTGAAAATTTTGTCAAAATTTTATTTCTATAAAAAAATTTGTCAAAATTTTATTTCTATAGAAAATTTTGTCAAAATTTTATTTCTATAGAAAATTTTGTCAAAATTTTATTTCTATAAAAAAATTTGTCAAAATTTTATTTCTATAGAAAATTTTGTCAAAATTTTATTTCTCTTAGAAAATTTTGTCAAAATTTTATTTCTATAGAAAAATTTGTCCACATTTTATTTCTATAGAAAATTTTTTCAAAATTTTATTTCTATAAAAAATTGTCAAAATTTTATTTCTATAGAAAATTTTGTCAAAATTTTATTTCTATAGAAAATTTTGTCAAAATTTTATTTTTATAGAAAACCAGTAAATGCTGTCCAAATTTTGTCAAATTTCTTTTTAATAGAAAATGTTGTTAAAACATTTCGTAAATATGTTAAGCTTTGAAAATTTCTTTACAAAACCGTGTACCCCTAAAGGAAACTGCACGTCACCAGCAAATATATACAGCAAACTGCTGTTTCGGAAAAGACATTTTCACCCTAGAAATTGTGCTGAAGCCACTATTTATCAACCTTTTTGACAAATAAGATTAAAGAACTTTATAAAATAACTGAAGAAAATGTCAAGTACAAATCTCGCCTCACTGCCTGTTTTCTTTTGAGTATAATAATCGGAGACCAAGATCTCTAAAAAAATTCACAAAAATCTTCTATTGCGATTGAATTGTATTTTTGATTATAACGTTTTCTTGAAAGTAATTAAAAAAAATAATTATTTGTGTGTTTGGAAAAATTATAATTGTTTACCATTAACATACACTTAGTGTGCACTTTTGTATATTTATTTAAAACAAACAACCGCACAAAAAAGATGAAAGTTTCTAATGTAGGTGAAAGAACAAAATGTTTACTTAACACTGAACTGAAAAACTTAAAATTAACCATCGATTGCTATTGATGGCATAACAAGAAAATGGAACACCATTTGGAAATTTTCAAAACTAAAAAAAAAACAATGCATATACTTTCTAAAAAAATCAAATTTTGTTTTCTAATAATTTTCAAATGAAATATTGAATTAATTTATTTGTTTCTCCCCTCTCTATGTGTGTTATAGCTCGTTTCTATGGAATGCATGCAAACAGGTGTGCCCACATTGACCACACCCACCCTAACACCCACAACACTGCGTAGCATAGAGGAATCCTTTATTCAACTGACAAGTGAGCCAATTAATGCACCATATCAGGCGGGATTTATACCACCACCATTGGGTTCATACAATGCCAACACAACGAATAATAATACGAATGCCTCAACGATAGCATCAAATCAGACGGCAAGTGGACTTACAACAACGGCCCTTAGCAATACCTATTTGGGAGATATCAGCGGTGGAGCTAGTCTACATGAATATGGCAATCTTAACGATTCAGAAACCGAAGAAAACTCTCAGGAATCATGGAATGACCAGAATTTACATGAAGAAAATTCCATGGCCACAACAGATAATTGTAAGTTGATGATGAGGTTTACATTCTTATAGGACAAATGCTAATGTTTCTTCTTTTTCTCTTTCGTCCCGTATAGCAAGTGCTGCCACGGATACAGCTTCATATCAGAATGGTTTAAACAGCATGGGTATGGGAAATATGAACAATTCCAATTCATCTACCACCAATGATTTCACCACTGTCAATTTGGCTGCCTTGGCTGTGGCCACAGCAGCTGCCAAAATGCAATCGAATTCAGCAAATCTTAACTCAAATACCTCATCAAGTGCCACTACAAAAAATGCTTCAAATGCTACTCCCACAACACGTAGGGGTGGTGGCCGACGTCCAGCTACAAATGCCAATATGACCCCCGAGGAGGAAGAAAAACGTCGAGTACGAAGAGAACGCAATAAACTGGCAGCAGCCCGCTGCCGTAAGCGCCGTGTGGATCAAACAAATGAGCTGACTGAAGAGGTGGCCTTGCTCGAGAAGAAACGTGAAATATTGCAGAAAGAAATTGAATCATTGAATGGTACCAAACAGGAGTTGGAATTTATACTAGAGGCCCATAGGCCATCATGCCAAATGACGAGAAACGATATGTTGGCCGTAAATACACTGGGTAGTTTAATAAATCCTTCGGATAATGCCAATATAACTGGGCTGGATACTACCTTGGCCTCAACGGCCAGAAGTAATTCGCCCATGGACTTGAAACCAGTATTGAATGACACATTATTAGCTCAAATCAAACCTGAACCATTAGATTCTACATTGGATTCCAATTCATCGCTAGATGGTCCTCCCTCGCCCAAAAAGATGTTGCTGACCAACAATAATCCCATGATACCACCGCCCCTTCCCAATGTTGGTACACTTTCCGCCTCTTTGGCTGCTGCTGCGTCAGCTTCTTTGAACACACCCATTGTTACCACGGCTCCCATTAGCTTTGGCTCAGTATTCTCAAACAATCCGGTATTGCAAACTACTATGATTAAACCCAATTCCAAACAACGTCCAAACTCATTGCCCACAATACCAAGGAACACGGCTCAAAATTTAGCCTTAAACATGAGCGATAATAAGCCACCCACAGACATAAATGGTGTGGCCATACAGACACCCTCCACAGGCATGTTCAATTTCGATTCCCTTATGGATGGAGGAACTGGCCTAACACCCGTCTCTGGTCCCCTAGTGCCTACATGTTCATCGCAAAACAAGCATCCCCTGGAATTGGTAACACCCACAAGTGAACCCTCCAAATTGGTGAGTTTATAACAACAATTGGAATTGGAGGAGTAGAGCGCCAATGAGATATGAATAAATCTAAAAAGAAAAAAACCTGTGACATGAGGAGAGAGAGTGCAAACGAAGCTGGTCTTAAAACAAAAACAAAATAAAAAAGAAAAATCTTTTAAAAAATCCCTATTTTTAAGAAAACAAAAAACAAATTCTTACAACTTGATTGAAGAAGAAAAAAAACAAAACCCAATTACTTTTTAAAAGTATAAATAATTTTTTTTAAAGAAAATAATTTTTGTATGTTTAAAACTAAATATTATTTTTAAGTATAACAAAAGAAATATAAAAAACTGTGTACGGAGAAGAAGAAGAAAAAATTAGTATATAAGTTAAATTGTCATTAAAATAATTTGTTGGATTGAACGAAGAAGAAGAAGAGATTGATATATTTTGAAAAACAAAATTATTATAAAGTCCCTCCACCCTATCCTCCCTGTCCATTAATTGATATTTTCCAATGGATTATTTCAATAAGAAATAAAACCGTATCCAACAATAATCACCATATACCCATCATTCGCTTACAAGAAAAAAAAATCTAAGAAAAATATCCATAGCAAGGCAAACGAAAACAATTATACTCCAATATTCTCCTTATAAAAATTCTGGAGAAATGGTTTCAATTGTAGACTAAACTAAAACGTGTGTCTAAAATTTCCAAATAATGTGAAAATCTACGATGACATCAGTGTCACCTGGCAAAATTTTCACATTAAACAAACAAACATATGTTGTTTTCTTTTAATTTTGTTGCTATCCTCTCCGCCCCAAAAATGATTATTCCCTTATTTTTGTAATGCTTTTTCATATAATGTATTATTATTTTTAACTATTTTTATAATAAAACGAATGAAAAATGGAACCCAGAAAACCAATTATATATTTTTTTATAATATAAATAACAAATTATTTTCTATTTTTGCAAAACAAAAAAAAAAAGCCTGCAACACAATCAAAAGAGTAATGAAACAACCAAACTTTTTATATAATTCAACAAGAAAACCTTTTTCATTGTAAATCATAATTACTGTTATTATTGTTTCTTCATTGTATTTGGTTTCTCTTTTAATTATAATTATTATTTTTTTTAATTCTATGTGCAATTATTTAAAAGAAAAACAACTTATATTTATTTTTTAATAAAAAGAATCAAAGAAAACTAAAAAAAACTACAAAATAAACTGAATATTTTTAATTTTCATTAAACTCGAAAAAAAAACAAACCAAGGAAAATATATACGATGATATTTTTAGGAACAACTTTTATATTTTTTAAATATAAACTTTTAAACGAATATTGAAAGGCAAATACAATTGTTTGCTTGCCGTTACTTCGTTCATCACAAGCTAAATTCCATTCAGACAACCCGAGATGTTGAGTTTTTTTTTGGCTTCTTGAGGTCTTACACTCAAAGAAGAGTTCTTTTAACCCTTTCGCTACCGATGTGCACTTGGAAGGACATTCGAAAAAGACACCAAATTCTATTTTTTTGGCTTCTTGAGGTCTTACACTCAAAGAAGAGTTCTTTTAACCCTTTCACTACCGATGTGCACTTGGAAGCACATTCGAAAAAGACACCAAATTCTATTTTCGCACTTAGTTTCGATTTATTTCTCGATGTTATTTGAAAGTAGAGGCTTTAATATAAATAAGCTATAATATTTTTCCATATTGGTGAGCACTAAAATACATTTTTATAAACTTTTTTAAAAATAAACGAAAAATACGAAAATTTGAGACAATTTTTCTACTATATGTTTCTAGTATATGGACATTCATACAAAAACTATAGCTGATACTACTTCGGGTTCTTTTTTGTATTTTTCTCACTCTTTGAAAGATATTATAGGCCAAATAGCGCTTATTTTCGTAAGGCCATTTGGTCACAATTCAAGAATCAAGTTTTCAGAACAAGCTCATATATCTCTTGAAGTAATTGAGGTATGTTCTCAAAATGACAATTTTTGTTCTACATGCTGTTAGTACAAGTAGAAACAGAAGAAAAATTTAAGTTTTTAACATTAGGTTTATTTCGGTAGTGTTTTAGCGGCAAACATTTTTTTGACGCTAAAACATATTCTTTAAAAGTAAATAAAAAATATTAAAGACAATCGTTGCAGCGATTGTCATAAATTCGAACTTATTTGCTCTTTTAAGGAAATACTTCATAGAAAATGGATGTACCACTCGAAACTATTTTAGAACATCTCCGAAGTAATGCACAAATAGGGGGTTCACATTACCCAGTAGTTCCAAATAGCTTCATTTTGATCGTTAATTCAACTTCAACTTTTGATGGTTAAAGACATTATAATTTTTTTTTTTTGCGAAAGCAAGTTTATGGTTCCCTAGTGGGTCGATGAACTGGCCTATAGGCGTTGAAACTTGGTCGTCTCGGATGTATGAAATTTTGCGAATATCTCTAATAGTTCGCGACATATTGACCTTACAATTTATTTTTTCCCAAAAATTTAACAAAGTGGTATCAGTATTTTGGACCTAAATGGATCATATTTTTCTTGTGTTCTTTCCTAAAATGCATTCCTTACAAAATTCTATACATATTAGAAGAAAACATTGTTTACCCACGCTTTTTTTGGCATTTGGACGATTTTTGGGAATGGTATATACAGCAATTTCTTTTAAAACGATTTTTCCTGCAAAACCTAATAAAATACAATGATATCGTAATTATTTCAAAAGTCGATCGATTTTAGTAATTTTTGTCTTTTTTTTTTCTTTATTACATAAGAAGAAAGTCCTTTCAACTACCATTCCAAATATCTACCGTAGCTTAAAATGCGCCAAAGATTTGCACTAAACCTCACTAACTCTGGTAAGATAGCGCATTTCTGTAAATCATATTGCATGGAAGACAACTGGCAGAATGTTCTTCGTTGTTCTAATGGTACTATTACGACATGTCCAGTTTGGCCATCATTTGTTTTGTAGTGCTTCGTACGCAACCAAATGTTGTGGGATTTGGTTCATCTTGAAATACCCATATAGTCGACTGCTATTTACTTTTAGGCTCATAAGCGGAAATCCACGATTGTCGATGACATAGACGTGTTTCAAAACACCGCGATCGTAATTTTGGAGCATTTCTTTCGACCATTCGACACAAACCCTTTTTTGAGCGATTGACAAATTGTGTGGGATCCAACGCGAACTTTTAGTAAATCGGTGTGAAACGTTGGTCTCCCGTGGAGACTAAATGTATCTAAATCTGAACCGATTTCCATCAAACACTTGACCATATCACTAATTGTACTTCTTGTGCTAAATTTTGAAGCAAATCAATGTAAAAATCTGGCTTCTGAGACCTATAGAATACATCCAAAATGCTGGGTTACTGCATTTATATGAGAATTTGGATCAGTTTTTGAAAATGACAAATCGTATTAACCCCCCGAAGTTTTGGGTCAATATATGTCACAGGTGAAACAGGGATCCAACCTTCGAAGTCTAATCATCAATGGTCTACACACCCTTAACATGCTCGAAAGAGTGGAAAACAGTCTTCTGCCAAGGCGTCTGTACTTTGGGAAAATTTTGTCAAAATTTTATTTCTATAGAAAATTTTGTTTCTATAGAAAATTTTGTAAAATTTTATTTTTATATAGAAAATTTTGTAAAAATTTTATTTCTATAGAAAATTTTGTCAACAATTTATTGCTATAGAAAATTTTGTCAAATTTTTATTTCTATAAAAAATTTTGTCAAAATTTTATTTCTATCGAAAATTTTGTCAAAATTTTATTGCAATAGAAACTTTTGCTAAAATTTTATCTCTATAGAAAATTTGGTCAAAATTTTATTGCTATAGAAAATTTTGTCAAAATGTTATTACTATAAGAAATTTTGTAAAATTTTTGTTTCTATAGAAAATTTTGTCAAAATTTACTTCTATAGAAAATTTGTCAAAATTTACCTCCTCCAGAAAATTTGTCAAAATTTACCTCCAAAATTTTATTTCTACAGAAAATTTTGTCAAAATTTTATTTCTATAGAAAATTTTCTAAAAATTGTATTTCTATACAAAATTTTGTCAATATTTTATTTCTATAGAAAATTTTGCTAAAATTTTATCTCTATAGAAAATTTTGTCAAAATTTTATTGCTATAGGAAATTTTGTCAAATTTTTATTGCTATAGAAAATTTTTGTTTCGATAGACAATTTTTTCAAAATTTTATTTCTATAGAAAATTTTTTCAATATTTTATTGCTATAGAAAATTTTGTCAAAATTTTATTTCTATAGAAAATTTTGTCAAAATTTACCTCCATAGAAAATTTTGTCAAAATTTTATTTCTACAGAAAATTTTCTAAAAATTGTATTTCTATAGAAAATTTTGTCACTATTTTATTTCTATAGAAAATTTTGTTTGTCAAAATTTACCTCTATAGAAAATTTTGTAAAAATTTTATTTCTATAGAAAATTTTGTCAAAATTTTATTTCTAAATAAAATTTTGACAAAATATTATTTCTATAGAAAATTTTGTTAAAATTTTATAGCTAAAGAAAAGTTTGTCAACATTTTATTTCTATAGAAAATTTTGTCAAAATTTTATTTCTATAGAAAATTTTGTCAAAATTTTATTTCTATAGAAAATTTTGTCAAAATTTTATTACAATAGAAAATTTTGCTAAAATTTTATCTCTATAGAAAATTTTGTCAAAATTTTATTGCTATAGAACATTTTGTCAACATTTTATTGCTATAGGAATTTTTGTCAAATTTTTATTGCTATAGGAAATTTTGTCAATTTTTTTTGCTATAGAAAATTTTCTCTATAGAAAATTTGGTCAAAATTTTATTGCTATAGAAAATTTTGTCAAAATGTTATTACTATAAGAAATTTTGTAAAATTTTTGTTTCTATAGAAAATTTTGTCAAAATTTACTTCTATAGAAAATTTGTCAAAATTTACCTCCTCCAGAAAATTTGTCAAAATTTACCTCCAAAATTTTATTTCTACAGAAAATTTTGTCAAAATTTTATTTCTATAGAAAATTTTCTAAAAATTGTATTTCTATACAAAATTTTGTCAATATTTTATTTCTATAGAAAATTTTGCTAAAATTTTATCTCTATAGAAAATTTTGTCAAAATTTTATTGCTATAGGAAATTTTGTCAAATTTTTATTGCTATAGAAAATTTTTGTTTCGATAGACAATTTTTTCAAAATTTTATTTCTATAGAAAATTTTTTCAATATTTTATTGCTATAGAAAATTTTGTCAAAATTTTATTTCTATAGAAAATTTTGTCAAAATTTACCTCCATAGAAAATTTTGTCAAAATTTTATTTCTACAGAAAATTTTCTAAAAATTGTATTTCTATAGAAAATTTTGTCACTATTTTATTTCTATAGAAAATTTTGTTTGTCAAAATTTACCTCTATAGAAAATTTTGTAAAAATTTTATTTCTATAGAAAATTTTGTCAAAATTTTATTTCTAAATAAAATTTTGACAAAATATTATTTCTATAGAAAATTTTGTTAAAATTTTATAGCTAAAGAAAAGTTTGTCAACATTTTATTTCTATAGAAAATTTTGTCAAAATTTTATTTCTATAGAAAATTTTGTCAAAATTTTATTTCTATAGAAAATTTTGTCAAAATTTTATTACAATAGAAAATTTTGCTAAAATTTTATCTCTATAGAAAATTTTGTCAAAATTTTATTGCTATAGAACATTTTGTCAACATTTTATTGCTATAGGAATTTTTGTCAAATTTTTATTGCTATAGGAAATTTTGTCAATTTTTTTTGCTATAGAAAATTTTGTCAAATTTTTGTTTCTATAGAAAATTTTGTCAAAATTTACTTCTATAGAAAATTTGTCAAAATTTACCTCTATAGAAAATGTTGTCAACATTTTATTTCTACAGAAAATTTTGTCAACATTTTATTGCTATAGAAAATTTTATAAATTGTTTATTTCTATAGAAAATTTTGTCAACATTTTATTTCTATAGAAGATTTTGTCAAAACTTTATTTCTATAGAACATTCTGTCAAAATTTTATTTCTATAGAAAATTTTATAAATTGTTTATTTCTATAGAAAATTTTGTCAAAATTTTATTTCTATAGAAAATTTTATAAATTGTTTATTTCTATAGAAAACTTTGTCAAAATTTTATTTCTATAGAGCATTTTTTCAAAATTTTATTTCTATAGAAAATTGTATGAAAATTTTATTTGTATAGAAAATTTTCTCGAAATTTTATTTCTACAGAAAATTTTCTCAAAATTTTATTTCTATAGAAAATTTTGTAAAAATTTTATATCTATAGAAAATTTTGTAAAACTTTTATTTCTATAGATAATTTTGTCCAAATTTTATTTCTATAGAAAATTCTGTCAAAATTTTATTTCTATAAAAAATTTTGTCAAAATTTTATTGCCATAGAAAATTTTGTCAAAATTTTATTGCAATAGAAAATTTTGCTACAATTTTATCTCTATAGAAAACTTTGTCAAAATTTTATTTCTATAGAAAATTTTGTCAAAATTTTATTTCTATAGAAAATGTTGTCAAAATTTTATTTCTATAGAAAATTTTGTCAAAATTTTATTTCTACAGAAACTTTTGTCAAAATTTTATTTCTATAGAAAATTTTGTCAAAATTTTATTTCTATAGAAAATTTTGTCAAAATTTTATTTCTATAGAAAATTTTTACAAAATTTTAATTCTATAGAAAATTTTGTCAAAATTTTATTTCTATAAAAATTGAAGTACATCTAAGTTGGAGAGGAACATTTTGCAAAATCCACCAAAATATCAAGAATTCTATCAATCTACCAAAGAGTATCTATGAAATGCAAAATGTAAAAAGAATATTCGCTGAGAAGAAACTTGATTTTTAGGACCGACTTAAGAGGAAAAGGTGTTGCCTTAGTCTTACACTACTTTTTTTCAACCCATGTATAAAATGTTGCTCTTTTTAGTAACATAGAAATTAGCTATAAAACCTTTAAATCCATATAAAGAACTTTACACCCAAAGAAACATAGCAGAAAAGTCTTCTAAAATATACGAAAGTCTGCTAAAAAATATAAAGCAGTCACAGTTTGTTGAAATAGCAAACATTGTCTGCTATTTTTTAAGCTCAATCACACAAAAATATTTTTTAGTTTTGGGTGCAACCACACATCATTACACAATGAAAGCAATATATTAAGAAAATGTCTTGTATTTGCCTTAAAATTTTGAATATTTATCCAATTAAGGAATTGGATAAATTGCTGATCGCATTTTGTGTGAGTGTAAAAAAACACAAAGCTATCCCGTGTAATTAAATTTTGTCTGAATTAAAAATATCTTCTTGTTCCTAAGAATAAATCATTGTAGTTCCCCCATAATTTAAAAATTAAAATGCAAATCAATATATATTAAGACAGGCGTTGTGATATTTATAAATAAAATAACAAACTAGACAAGCATAAATAAAGATTATTGCTTCTTTTATGTAAAAAAAAACACATACCTAATTTTTCTAAAAATTATATGGCCTTTTTATAAAACTGAAGAATTATTATAAATAATAAGAAGAAGGAAAAATTATTAAAACAAAAACATATAAATATATATAAACACAAAGATAAGAATAAAATGGAAATATAGGATTAATCAGAGAGCCTTATATAAAAGTGAATTTTTATTTCGGAGTTTTTTTTTTTAATACAAACTAAATGTATTTTTCTAAATATTTTGCTAAAACTATTGGTAATGTATTTAAATATTTTTATTCTACATATGCATATTAACATTATTAGCTTTTTTGTAAGGGACAAAAAAAAAACTACCAAAAATTCCAATTTAAAAACAAAAACAAATATTTTTATAATGCGTACAAAATTAGCAAACCAAACAAACAAAAAACATGAATATATTAAATCATCTAGACAGAGCAATTGTATCGTCCCTTAATAAAATTAATAAAATCTATTAAAGAAAATAGAAAGGACATTAACAATTTTAATGACAACCACATGGAACATTTTTAGCTTTAATTCATAATAATTAAAGAAATGAAAATAAACTCTAAAGATAAAAACTAATATCTAATCAAATGATTAAAATTTCTTTAACAATTAAAAAAAATATCTTTACAAGTGCATTTTAAAATGTATTAATGTCCAAAATTAAAAAAAAAAAACTAACAAACAAACTGGATGGCATATGAAAAAGAAATCCTTGGAAATGTAATAAAAGGATAATAGCAATAAATAAATAGCAGAGACATGTACAAGAAAATACTATAAGAAACACCAAATGATTTCATTTGATTAAGAAACAAATAAAAATAAAAAATTATGAAAAAATATATCAATTGTTTAATTCTTTTTTATTGGTAACTGGGGAGAAGAAAATATGTTCACAGACGAAATTATGTTTTGTTTTCAATCCCGAAATTAATTGATAAAATTCTAATTAAAATGTTTTTAATCGCAGAAATGATAGTATCAATCACCAACGTTAATTAAAAAATTTATTGAGCCAATTAAAATACCTACCTCGACCTTTAGAATTTTTCAAAACTAGCATAAGTCGACTTTTACAAACTTTGGAAAAGACGACTTTTCGATCTTCGAAGTTGGACTAGTTTTTATACCCTTCACCACTACTGTGGTACAGGGTATAATAAGTTTGTGCAAGCAGTAGTCATAGACCCATCTTAGATTTAAATTCTGAGTCGATTTAGCGATTTCCGTCTGTCTGCCTGCCTGTATGCTGATGTATTTTTGTGTGCAAAGTCCAATTCGCAGTTTAAGTCCTATCGTCCTTAAACTTGGCACAGGGTCTTTTTTCGGCTCAAACACGATCCCTATTGATTTTGGAAAAAATCGATTCTGATTTATATATAGCTGCCATATATATTTATAACCGATCTGGTCATAAATGACGTATTTATCAACCGATCTGCTTCCAATTTCGTATAATCGAATATTTTGTGAGTCTCGTAAATTTTGCATTATATCAAGATTCAGATTCAGATATAGCTCTCATAAAGGGTGATACGGTCAAAATTTGGTCAATATAAACTTGACGTATTTCTTTCAATTTTGCATTTAAAAAACCTGAACACCCCTCATTTTGAAGGTGTGTGTGTGTGTAGAATGTTGCTCCTATTTTGATTTTGGAATTCACTCTTCAGTTGTCAAAATGCCGTCCAAGCAAGAAGAGCAGCGTATCAAAATTTTGCTCGCGCATCGCGAAAATCCGAGCTACTCGCACGCAAAGCTGGCAAAATCGCTAAAAGTTGCCAAATCAACCGTTACAAATGTAATTAAAATGTTTGGGGAACGTTTGTCGACAGCCAGGAAGTCTGGATCGGGGGAAAACGAAAACCGGAAGCCGCTGAGACGACAAAGAGAGTTGCCGGTAGTTTCAAGCGAAACCCTAAACCTCTCTCTCCGAGATGCCGTAAATAAGCTGGGTGTATCGTCTACAACCGTGCATCGAGCCAAAAAACGAGCCGGACTATCGACTTACAAGAAGGTAGTGACTCCAAATCGCGATGATAAACAAAATACGCAAAGAAATATCTGGTTTGGCAAGCCATCTGTACCTGTGGCTTGCAAAGCAGCATTTTCATAGCTTCCGGGACTGTCAACCAAGAAATTTACATGAAAGAGTCTGCTGCCTTTCCTGAAGAAACACGGTTGTTCCGTACTGTTTTGGCCGGATTTGGCATCTTGCTATTACGGTAAAAAGGCCATGGAGTGGTACGCCGCCAACAACGTGCAGGTGGTTCCCAAGGACAAGAACCCTCCCAACACGCCGGAGCTCCGCCCAATTGAGAAATACTGGGCTATTGTCAAGCGGAACCTAAAGACGACCAAAAAAACTGCTAAGGACGAGCAGCAGTTCAAGGCAAACTGGCTTTCTGCGGCGAAGAAGGTGGACAAGGTGGCTGTACAAAATCTGATGGCAGGTGTCAAGCGTGAGGCCCGGCAATTCGGATTTGGAAAAGCGAAAGCCTAACTGAATATTTTTCCTGAATTTTATACTAATTGAACTTGAAAAAGAAATTTAATTTGATTTTTTAAATAAACGATTTTACCGATTTACACGCGTTTTCCCTTGACCAAATTTAAATTTTTGCACAGGGAGTAGAACTATTTAGCAATATAAAAATGCATACCGAATTTGGTTGAAATCGGTTCAGGTTTAGATATAGCTTGCATATATATTCGCCCGATTTGGACTATCAGGTTGGCTGATAAGTCCCCGGTCTGACACATAGATGGCGTCGCTAGTATTAAATGCATACTATTTTTATATAGTACCAACCTTCAAATGATTCGTGTAAAAATTTGACGTCTCTAAGTCAATTAGTTTGTGAGATAGAGCGTCTTTTGTGAAGCAACTTTTGTTATTGTGAAAAAAATGGAAAAAAAAGGAATTTCGTGTTTTGATAAAATACTGTTTTCTGAAGGGAAAAAATACGGTGGAAGCAAAAATTTGGCTTTATAATAAGTTTCCGGACTCAGCCCCAGGGAAATCAACAATAATTGATTGGTATGCAAAATTCAAGCGTGGAGATATGAGCACGGAGGACGGTCAACGCAGTGGACGTTCGAAAGAGGTGGTTAACGACGAAAACATCAAAAGATCCACAAAATGATATTGAATGACCGTAAAATGAAGTTGATCGAGATAGCAGAGGCCTTAAAGATATCAAAGGAACGTGTTGGTCATATCATTCATCAATATTTGGATATGCGGAAGCTCTGTGCAAAATGGGTGCCGTGCGAGCTGACATTTGACCAAAACCAACAGCGTGTTGATGATTCTGAGCGGTGTTTGCAGCTGTTAACTCGTAATACACCCGAGTTTTTCCCTCGGTATGTGACAATAGATGAAACATGGCTCCATCACTACACTCCTGAGTCCAATCGACAGCCGGCTGAGTGGACAGCGACCGGTGAACCGTCTCCGAAGCGTGGAAAGACTCAAAAGTCCGCTGGCAAAGTAATGGCCTCTGTTTTTTTGGGATGCGCATGGAATAATTTTTATCGATTATCTTGAGAAGGGAAAAACCATCAACAGTGACTATTATATGGCGTTATTGGAGCGTTTGAAGGTCGAAATCGCGGCAAAACGGCCCCATATGAAGAAGAAAAAAGTGTTGTTCCACCAAGACAACGCACCGTGCCACAAGTCATTGAGAACGATGGCAAAAATTCATGAATTGGGCTTCGAATTGCTTCCCCACCCATCGTATTCTCCAGATCTGGCCCCAGCTACTTTTTCTTGTTCTCAGACCTCAAAAGGATGCTCGCAGGGAAAAAATTTGGCTGCAATAAAGAGGTGATCACCGAAACTGAGGCCTATTTTGAGGCAAAACCGAAGGCGTACTACCAAAATGGTATCAAAAAATTGGAAGGTCGTTATAATCGTTATATCGCTCTTGAAGGGAACTATGTTGAATAATAAAAACGAATTTTGACAAAAAAATGTGTTTTTCTTTGTTAGACCGGGGACTTATCAGCCAACCTGTTAGTTCCTAGCCTTGCTAACTCATCCGCTTCGCAATTCTCCGGTATGTTCCTATGGCCAGACACCCATATTAGGTGAATATTGTCCTGCTCAGCCATCTCCGTTTTCGAGTTAAGGAACACAGAGTACAAGGATTTTATTGCAGGTTGGCTGTCTGAGTATATATTAATGGTAACATTTTTTGCAACATTACTTCTCAGCCAATTCGCGACCTCTCTTAGTCTTCAGTCTGATAAACATTACAGTGATTAGGTAATCTTTTTGCTATTCGAAGTTCCAGATCTTTAGAATATACTCCGAAACCCCACCACGGGAGCCACCGTGGTGCAATGGTTAGCATGCCCGCCTTGCATACACAAGGTCGTGGGTTCGATTCCTGCTTCGACCGAACACCAAAAAGTTTTTCAGCGGTGGATTATCCCACCTCAGTAATGCTGGTGACATTTCTGAGGGTTTCAAAGCTTCTCTAAGTGGTTTCACTGCAATGTGGAACACCGTTCGGACTCGGCTATAAAAAGGAGGTCCCTTGTCATTGAGCTTAACATGGAATCGGGCAGCACACAGTGATAAGAGAGAAGTTCACCAATGTGGTATTACAATGGACTGAATAGTCTAAGTGAGCCTGATACATCGGGCTGCCACCTAACCTAACCTACTCCGAAACCCCACCGTCCATTTTGGAGCCATCAGTGTAGAAATCTATATATCGTTTATTCCCCGGGTGCACCACGCCTCACTGTTGGGGTTTCAAACTTTTTGTCGAAAAGTGGTTTCATCAGTGTGTAATCCACTACGTTTGGCATATCTGGCATTATTTTGAAGGTATTAAGATGGTTTTAAGGTGTTAAGATGGTTGTTGGTATACATAGTGCACCCAGAAAAAAGTGACCACTTCTTTAAGTTAAAATGAACTCATTGTGAAGAAAGTTGAACTTCGTATAGCGCCAAAGACATTTTTATTTGTTTGAACGATGTGATTTTCGTAGAAATTAGGAGTAATGCATTCCATCTATTAGTAAACATTTTCCTATATTTATATACCACTATACTACAGAATGAAACAATTTAACTGATTTGAATTCATATATGGAATGATTTTATTGAAATTTTGTCATTCATTTGGACAAATCTTACATATATGTGGTAAAACTTTTACTTAATAATTAGAACTGCTTGCCTTCGTTTTTAAATACAATTTTATTTATTTATATAAGCAATTTTGTCTTCAATAAAAGACATGTTTTATTAATATATTGAATATATTTATTAAGAATCAACAGCATCGACGGTCCTTGAAATATTAGTTTATTATTCCCCTATTTCCAATTTCCATGTAAAACGCACTTTTTCATCTTCTTCTTGTACTTTTCACTTTTAATAAGTTGCTTCCTAACGATTTTGTCCTCCTTTAACAATTTCAATACCTACAAATATAAAAAATGATAAAACATTTTTGTTACAAAAGGTTAGCGTCACTGAATATTACCTGATATTTGAAGATTCCAAAATGAAGACAAATGAAAGGGTTGTTATTCTGCTGGTGTTTTATTCCTTTATACACCATCACGACATTGATTGTTATTTTCAAAAAACGAAAAAATTTCTCACTAATTTAAAATAACAAATATTGTATATATTTTATTTGCTATTTATTATATTATTTTACCATATTATTTGTTAACAATCTCTCCGTATACCACAACAACGCGATTCCAACTAAAAAAACCACGCGCAAACATATCGATTACACCCAAGCGCAAACACATCGATTACGAGACAGGTATCGATTACAGGTAGACAATAGAAATATAGGAAAATTTCCTATATTCTAACAAGTTTGTTTCCTTAAGTTTTGAAAGGCCAAGTGTTGTTCGTATATATGAAAAAGTTGTTCGTATATATGAAAAAGTTTCTATTATAAAGGAAGTCCCAATTATCATTTTATAAGAAATTTTACTAATTTTGAGGAAACTTGGTTTTAGTTCGTTTTTTGTTTATTTTTACGAATGCTTTGTTATCGGTGAATAAAATTTTCTTGTTCAATAGGAAATTCAATGGGAAATTCAAATAGGAAATTCAAATTCAATGCCTTATTCTAGTTAATGAACTATTCCTAACTGCGTACAGTTTAGGATTTTTTTACTGAAACGAGTAAATTTTATTATTTCTCACAAAAATTTACCTTAATGGAAATAAAATGGATAAACTATGTTGATGAAAATTTTTTCCTTTAGTTTCGAAGGCACTTTTTTCTGGGTGTGGTGAACGGTTTAATGTAGTCGGGCCCGCCCGACTTTAGACTTTCCGTACTTGTTAAAATTTGGAAAGGATTTTCTGAGCTGCGGTTAAACCGGATAATTTGACGAATTCATTAACCCAATGACGTCTTTTTCTTTGAAAGTGGATTAGTCGACTTTGACACACATCAAAAGTCGATTAGTCAATTTGAATCGATTTTGAAAATATCAAATATCGATTAGTTTACCAAAAGTCGACTTCTACGTTTCAACATTTTTTTTTACAGAAAGGTGAGTACACCTTTCTTTTCTTTTTCTTTGAAAGTGGATTAGTCGACTTTGACACACATCAAAAGTCGATTAGTCAATTTGAATCGATTTTGAAAATATCAAATATCGATTATTTTACCAAAAGTCGACTTCTACGTTTCAACATTTTTTTTACAGAAAGGTGAGTACACCTTTATGTACGGATTTAATTAGAATAGGGTAACTTATATGTCAAACGGAGGATTTGTTTCTTATACTATATGTTATATCAATTATCCCTAAAAAAAAGAATTTTATGAGGTGATGAAACATTTTATCAGCAGGGGGTAATCAAAACACACAATTTTTCATTTTCAGAGGGATTATAGTTGATGAGACATTTCTTAGATACTTGTGAGTTATTTATATTGGAACACTTACTAGCATTTTATATTTATTCATAGTATTTACTCTAGAATTGTGCTCAAATAACCACACATCAATCTTTACGACGTTTTTTTATGGTACTGCTGTAATGTGATGCCACTTAAAAAAGGAACATCCCACTTGCATACATACAAGTGTAGATTCTCGAGTGTGGAGACTCAGATTCCATGAGATTCCGTAGCAACAAGTGACATCTTATTTAATGGATTTCCAAAAAAAAAAATTGGAGTGAAATTTTGAGTAGAATGAATTTTATTTAGATATTTGTTGATACATGAGTACAAGTGTTTATGTAGTTGTAAATTCCATCGGGATGATACGTACAGGTAAGATGTATGGGATGGGATGCTTGGTTTACACTCAAAATAAAATGTTAAAGAAAATATGAGTTCTTATAATTTTAGATTTATTTCAATTTTCTAATTATTTACGTACACGAAAAAATTTTCAGTGAACCAATCTTTTCAAGACTTCAAACCCCGGTTTTCGGTTTTTGTATTTTCAATGTAAAATTGCAAATTGCAAAATGTAAGCAATTACATCTGAGTGTTTTAATAAACGGCAGTGGAAATATTCTCAAATTGGGGCAACGTACACTTGAATTAAAAAAATGTTATCCATCTTTTATTAAAATATCGATTTTTAATAAATTATTGATTTTTTAATGATATTATTATCATTAGATTGTCCTTTACGTTTTTCTAAAAATAACGGCAGAATCAGCTATGCTATTTATTTGTTTCATAGAACAATGGATTCTAAAAAAATCTTTTCTAAACCGACGGTTTTTTTGTTAACTCTGATATCATTTGAAGCTCATAAATCCGATCAGCAAACATTTTTTTTTTGCACTAACTTTTTATTTCAACTTTTTATTGCAACGACTTCTTTCAGCAGACTTTTTGGTGTTTTTGTCGAGTTTTCTGCTGTGTCTTCTAACAAATGTCTTTGTCTACAAAGAAATGTCTTTGCAAATGACAGCTTTCCTTCTTTCAACAAACTTGTTGCTGTTTTAGCAGATTTTTTCTGCTGTGTCTACTAACAAATTTCTTTGACCCGATTAAAAGTAGTTACAGCTTAAGAAAAAAATTGGCTTGATGGTGAGTAATTCACCACTATTGATGGTGAAATAAACACCGATCTTTTTTAACCCGACTTTAGAAAATCACGGTTTTTTATAACTCTAACTCTGATATCATTTGAAGCTCTTAAATCCGATCAGCAAACATTTTTTGCACTAACTTTTTATTTCATCAAGCAACGACTTCTTTTAGCAGACTTTTTGGTGTTTTAGTAGATTTTTCTGCTGTGTCTACTAACAAATGTCTTTGAAAATGACTGTTTTCCTTCTTTCAGCAGACTTGTTGCTGTTTTAGCAGATTTTTTTCTGCTGTGTCGACTAACAAATTTCTTTGACCCGATTAAAAGTAGTTGCAGTTTAAGAAAAAAATTGGCTTGATGATGAGTAATTCACCACTATTGATGGTGAAATAAACACCGACGATGCACTCTCAAAAAAAATCGCTTCTGTAACATATACCTCAAACACATTTTGCTTCAAGCATATATATTTTCAGGATTGGTCCAACCAAAATATTGTTTGTATTGTTCAAACATATTATGTTTCACCTTAGGGCATACACTGGTAGAAAAATATTTTTAAGGCGCCAATTGGTTACATCCATTATTTTACTTGCAGCATACTCTCTAGGTCTCTCTTTCTAAATACATATATAGGCTATTTCTAAGTTAATATATGTTTGCATATTATATTTATAAACATTTTATGTCTCAAACATAATATGTTCTAACATATATGTCCCAAACATGTTATGCTAGTTTATGAACATTATATGCTTGCACTTAAAAATATTGTCTTAAAAAATTTGAGTTCCAAACATATAATTTTTACATCCAAACATATGAAAAACAGTCTTTTTCGTCCGTGTGGAGAAGGCGTACATCATACCATCCATGAATATTTGGTTATGAGAAATTTCGGCACATCTTCGGAGTCCGTTAACATATATCATGCTAGACAATTTAGTCCATTACGATACCACGGTAATGAACCACTTTCTTAGCCCTGAGTGCTATCCGATTCTATGCTTAGCTCAATGGCAAGGTACATCCTGTAGTGAGCTAACTTATTTAGCTCAGTAAAGGATTTTCCATTTTCTGTAGACTTTCTCTTTTTTAGCAGATTTTTTTGCTGCGTCTACTAACAAATTTCTTTGGGTGTAAAATGTAATCTAATGGTCCTACACCTGTTAAAATTAGTATAATTATAATTTTTTTTAAGGTTATGGATACTAGCTGCGATTTCCATACGCAAGGACCTATTTCGAATTAACCTCTACCCATCTGTAACGTAATGTACACTGAAACAAAAGCATGCCCGGTTCCAAAGATTTTGTCTTTACTTTAAAAATTTTGGTATTGATTCCGAGCCAAAGAAGCGGAGAATACAAGTAAGGATACTTTTAAGACACAATTCTCTTTTAAATTTGGGTTTTGGGTTTGGGTTTCTAGGAAGCCAATTTTAATTTTTCGCCTTTTCACCTTTTGTCTTCATAAGCCATCAAAGTCCCTTAAAAACGAGTTAACGACAACTTTATCTTCCAAATTCACACTCGACTTCCAGTAGAATTTTTGCCATGTTTCAAGTAAAAACGTCTTTAAAATAAAGTGTTGAAAAACATGTCCTATATTTGAACGATTTGTTGCTTTGTAGTGAAGATGCAAAAAGACAACAAATTTAAAGACAATTTCATTAATTTTAAAGAATTTTTCTGAATAATTAAAGTCAAGTTGACCTTAATCCAAACATTTTTTCTTTCATGTAATGATACTCATCTTTAATTGAAATTACTTAAATATAAGGACAATACGACTTCACTGAAAAGTTTATCGACTTTTGGAGAAGGAAAAAATCTTTATATTAGAGAAATGCGTCTTCTATGCTAAGCAAAATTCGCATTCGTATTTTAAATACATTAAATCTTTGACCTCACGACAATATTTTTTTCAGTGTACATCTGTTGAAATTGCACCGAATAGAAACATCCCATTGAAACTTGTCATAAAAACTTCTTGTTGCAGTATGTGACTGCACTGAAAAAAATATTAACCTAACTCCAAGGACAAATTTCTTTAAAAGAAAGAAATTTTAATTTAAAAAAGTTCATAATCATTGCTTTAAACATTTTCTTTTTTAAATTTAGGACACAAATAATTGAAATTTACATCCATTCGTTAAAGTAGCATGTCTTTGAATTTTGATTGAATGCAATAATCTTTAATTAACTGAGACATTGAATCTTAGGATTAATGATAAAAAAAACTTCAGATATAGGCTCCTACTTAATATGAGGATATAGCTTCTTTGGTTTTAAGTTTTTTTTTTTTAAATTAAGAAAATAATTTTTGCTTGAAGTATTAGTATTAATTTGGATATTTTATGTGACATTTATTTTGTACATTAATACCTTTGTTGATATATCGCAAAAACAGAACGAAAATTCGATAGATGTAGCCTAATTTTAAATGAATAGGGCCTAGATTTAAAGTTCCATAAAAATTGTATATATTTTAAAGTGTCATCTTTGGCTCGGAATCCAAGTGAACTTTTTTTTGAGTGTGAATTTACAAATTAAACTTCTTGAGCGACATTAAAGCATATTTTCAACAGATCCACTAGCAATTCGTTCACAAATTTTTATTTTATTAATTTCAATTAATTTATATATCCCTTGTAACCATTGATATGAGCAGATCCGAAAATTGGTAATATATGATTATATCTAATTGCTATAGAATTAGATCTGACACAGGTTCGAGTCACGGTAGGGGAAATATATTTTTAATTTTGTTTATAAATTCGTAACCATTACGTTTTCAGATTATGAACGCTGGTTGTTGTTTTGACAACGTATGGTGTCAGTTTTACGTTGTCAGATTGACCCCATCTGTTCTCAGTTTGACAACACATGAGTGTTGATTCACGTTCATGAACGGATCGTTTCGAAATGACCACGCCGTTCATGATTTTTTTCTATGGGTGTGGTTAGATCGTAAGGGGCCAATTTTGAGATCTATCTAGATCTACCAATTTTTTACACAGAATAGTATTATAATAGTGTATTGTTTATTTAATTTAACTTGGTTTAATTTAATTAGGATAAAATAAACTGTGTTTAATTTAAGAGAAACAATTTAGGTGTAGTTTATTTAAACCGAAAATAAAACACTATGATTTACCCCCATTTGGCAATCTGATTAAACTATATTTAATGCAAGTAATTTTTTTTTCGAGTTTTATAATTTTTACTAACCGAATTTTTTGGGTGTATATAGCCGAAATGAATTAACATTTATCTTAGCAGCATTTGAGAGTGACATCTTCAAAATAATCAAATTACAAATTTAAATAAAACAATAACAAAAACAAAACAATCCGAAAAACGAACCAGTATTCATTACACATTCCGAATAAGATCCTCCTCATAAATAAAACAATCTCAAGAAAATCATCAACATCAACGACTTTATATTGCTTTTCATTAAACGTCAAAGAAAAATGATTGATATGGGAAAAACGTTTTTAACAAAAAATGATGCATCCAAAAACCCACCCATATCACAATCTTGGTGAGTGCACTAATGAGTGAAAATAGTCAATTTAAACTATGAGAATAAAAACGCATACTTGTCGGATCTTTTACGAGTACATTACCTTTGCCAAGGAATAGGGTTCTCAATAGGTCGTCTTCTACAAGGCCTTGTAACACACATCACCCAGCCTCTGCTGCTACGCCTTCCGCCCTTATATGAAAATGTTTAATTTTTTAAGTCTATACTGTTTGAATTTTTCAGCTCAGTATGTGAGTTAAACGTCCACTGATAAGACCGCTTTATTTTGTTTGAAAAATTTACTCAATCATCAAAAACGAAATAATATAACAAAAGGTCTTTGGAAATAAAGATATTTCAATAAAGTATTTTTACGTGGTGTTTTTTTTTGTTGTTGTTTTTGCTTTTTTGGAAGTTCAAAAGCCTTTTGTGTCTTCGTATTTGTTGCACTTATTCCTTAGATCGAAGAAAAACCTCAAAAATATGTTGCGCCATGCTATAACACGTTTATTTGGTCGGGGCTCTCACCAACTGAAGGTGTCACCCAATAATGTAATCCTCATTACCGGGTGTGACTCAGGGTTGGGGTAAGTTTACTCTACAAAAAAATTAATCAATCTCATATATGTATTAAAAATCTCGCATGTTCATATATATATCCATAGAATTATCTGAGAAATTATATTTCGGTAAAAATTTAATTTCTATAGGAAAATTTTGTCAAAATTCCATTTCTATACAGAATTTTGTTAAAATTTCATTTCTATAGGAAATTTTGTCAAAATTTCATTTCTATAGGAAATTTTATCAAAATTTCATTTTTATAGGAAATTTTGTTAAAATTTCATTTCTATAGGAAATTTTGTTAAAATTTCATTTTTATAGGAAATTTTGTCAAAATTTCATTTTTATAGGAAATTTTGTCAAAATTTCATTTTTATAGCAAATTTTGCCAAAATTTAATTTTTATTGGAAATTTTCTCAAAATTTCATTTTTATTGGAAATATTTTCAAATTTTCGTTTCTATAGGAAATTTTGTCAAAATTTTATTTCTATAGAAAATTTTGTCAAAATTTTATTTCTATAGAAAATTTTGTCAAAATTTTAGTTTTATAGAAAATTTTGTCAACATTTTATTTTTATAGAAAATTTTGCGAAAATTTTATTTCTATAGACAATTTTGTCAAAATTTTATTTCTATAGAAATTTTGTCAAATTTCATTACTATAGGAAATTTTGTCAAAATTTCATTTCTATAGAAAATTTTGTCAAAATTTCATTACTAAGGAAATTTCGTCAAAATTTCATTTCTATAGGAAATTTTGTCAAAATTTCATTTCTATAGGAAATTTTGTCAAAATTTCATTTCTATAAGAAATTTTGTCAAAATTTCATTTCTATAGGAAATTTTGTCAAAATTTCATTGCTATAGGAAATTTTGTCAAAATTTCATTTCTTTAGGAAATTTTATCAAATTTTCATTTCTATAGGAAATTTTGTCAAAATTTCATTTCTATAGGAAATTTTGTCAAAATTTCATTTCTTTAGAAATATTTTCAAATTTTCGTTTCTATAGAAATTTCCGTCAAATTTTCATTTCTATAGGAAATTTGGTAAAATTTAGCTTTCTATAGAAAATTTTGATAAAATTTCATTTTTGTAGGAAATTTTGTAACATTTTGCTTTCTATAGGAAATTTGGTCGAAATTCCATTTCTATGGGAAATATTGTTAAAATTTCATTTCTATAGGACATTTTGTCAAAATTTCATTTCTTTAGGAAATTTTATCAAATTTTCATTTTTATAGGAAATTTTGTTAAAATTTCATTTCTTTGGAAATATTTTCAAATTTTCGTCTCTATAGAAATTTTCGTCAAATTTTCATTTCTATAGGAAATTTGGTAAAATTTAGCTTTCTATAGAAAATTTTGTTAAAATTTCATTTTTGTTAGAAATTTTGTAACATTTTGCTTTCTATAGGAAATTTCGTCAAAATTTCATTTCTATAGGAAATTTGGTCAAAATTTCACTTTTATAGGAAATTTGGTCAAAATTTCATTTTTATAGGAAATTTTGTAAAAATTTTATTTCTATAGAAAATTTTGTCAAAATTTCATTTCTATAGAAAATTTTGTCAAAATTTCATTTCTATAGGAAATTTTGTCAAAATTTCATTTCTATAGGAAATTTTGTCAAAATTTCATTTCTATAGGAAATTTTGTCAAAATTTCATTTCTATAGGAAATTTTGTCAAAATTTCATTTCTATAGGAAATTTTGTCAAAATTTCATTTCCATAGGAAATTTTCTCAAAATTTAATTTCTATAGGAAATTTTGTCAAAATTTCATTTCTATAGGAAATTTGGTCAAAATTTCATTTCTATAGGAAATTTTCTCAAAATTTCATTTCTATAGGAAATTTTGTCAAAATTTCATTTCTATAGGAAATTTTCTCAAAATTTAATTTCTATAGGAAATTTGGTCAAAATTTCATTTTTATAGGAAATTTGGTCAAAATTTTATTTTTATAGGAAATTTTGTCAAAATTTTATTTCTATAGAAAATTTTGTCAAAATTTTATTTCTATAGAAAATTTTGTCAAAATTTCATTTCTATAGGAAATTTTGTCAAAATTTAATTTCTATAGGAAATTTTGTCAAAATTTAATTTCTATAGGAAATTTTTTCAAAATTTCATTTCTATAGGAAATTTTGTCAAAATTTCATTTCTATAGGAAATTTTATCAAAATTTCATTTTTATAGGAAATTTGTTAAAATTTCATTTCTATAGGAAATTTTCTCAAAATCTCATTTCTATAGGACATTTTGTCAAAATTCCATTTTTATAGGAAATTTTCTCAAAATTTCATTTCTATAGAAAATTTTGTCAAAATTTCATTTCTATAGGTATTTTGTCAAAATTTCATTTCTATATAAAATTTTCCAAAATTTCATTTCTATAGGAATTTTGTCAAAATTTCATTTCTATAGGAAATTTTGTCAAAATTTCATTTCTATAGAAAATTTTGTAAAAATTCCAAATTTTGTCAAGTATAGGAAATTTTGACAAAATTCCAAATTTTGTCAAGTATAGGAAATTTTGTCAAAATGTCATTGCTAGAGGACATTTCTATCTGACATTTTATCAAAATTTCTTTTCGGTGATAAGGCGGGGCAATGTTTCATTTTTTTTTTCATTAAAACAATTAATTAGAAGTGCACCAATATATACGACGACGATTATAGTTTTATCAAATCTTATCAAATCATGAATGGAAAAGATCTAAAACATTGTTTGTTTGTGAAAAAGAAAAAGTATTTTTTATATATGGGAATATATTTATTTTGCTATGGATGACTTTGCCTGGAATCTTCCTTCCAACTGCAATGTATTTTGTTTTATAGGGCATTGATTATACAGTTTAACCCTTTGACGACGAATGACACATATATGGTCCATTTCGTATTTCCGTTGTATAGTCTACAATTAAAACAAAAAATAGATTCTATCGACGTAGAACACATGTAGGTATGAAGTTGTAAATTTAGATTGGAGTATGTGTGCCTACTTTGTGTTGGGGAAAGTAATAAATATGAAATATATGGAATTTGTTCACTAATAATATTTTTATATTTCAGGTATTGGTTATCTGAGGTGGCTGCATTTATAGTATAATGTATATCAACTCCTTTTTTAACGATAACCGTCTAATTCGGTTACATAGTTTTTCTAAAAAGATAGGGACACTAATGGGTCACATGTGTCCCATTCATCGTCTAGGGTCAGAAAAAGGGTTGACCAACACAATGTATGGATACTCATTACTATTATTATCACAAAAAAACTTTAAATATTCTTGGCTTATAAGAAAAATAACTTTTTTAACAATAAATTTGTCAAACTTACAAAAAGTGCTCAAAACCATATACGCATGGTCATGCATACTTGCTAAGTCGCTTATTTTGTTGCTCATGACGTATTTTGTAGTGAATTATATAAAGTATTAAAAACAAATCTGACTATATATTTACCTTTGTCCCATGAAATTTCTCGTAGAAGGAAATATATTTTTTTACATTGTGAATATAAATTCGCAAGAAAAAACGGTTAATTCTTCGTCGTCAAAGGGTTAAGCAGATTTTATTTCCATAGTGGACATATGTATCTATATACCTATCTTTATAATATTAAACATTGTTGAAGTTTACTATTTTGTTTAATGGATATTTTAAATTTCCGCTAAATTGGATAAAAATAACAAAAATACCCATATAAACTATTATCGTATAAGGTAATGACCATAAAAGAACAGTACACTGAAAAAATATTGTTGTGAGGCCAAAGATTTCAGGTTTTTTTTAGTGTACACGCAGAGAAGGAAAATGACCACCCCATTCATTTCATTTCAGTTATTTATTCATTCTATATTCAAGAGCAAAATGTTGTTCGATGAATAGGAACCTTTTATGTTTTCTCCATAAGCATATACATGCTTGCAGAGAAAATCACTTGATTGCGACAAGCATGTTACATGTTCACCGCCTAAAAATATGATTTTGCTTTTAAACATGTTTGGGGTGATCATATACCTTCTATGGGTGTAGCTTCTGGCAAATGCTAGACCACCGCAACTTATGAGTAGAGGACAAATTGGTTTGTCGAAATTGGTCAGTATCGGTCCATGTTTTGGTATAGCCCCATATAGACCGATCTCCCGATTTTACTTCTTGGGCGTCTAGAAACTGTATTTACAATCCGATTTGCCTGAAATTAGAAATCTAGAGGTATTTTGGGACCATAAAGAGGTGTGTCGAAAATGGTCAGTATTGGTCCATGTTTTGTTTCTTGGGCGTCTAGAAAGTGTATTTGCTATCCGATTTGCCTGAAATTGAAAATCAAGAGGTATTTTAGGACCACAAATTGGTGTGTGGAAAATGGGGTGTATCGGTCCATGTTTTGGTGTAGCCCCCATATAGACCGATCTCCCGATTTTATTTCTTGGACTTCTAGAATCCGTAGTTTTTATCCAATTTGCCAGAAATTAGAAATCTAGAGGTATTTTAGGACCATAAAGAGGTGTATCGAAAATGGTCCGTATCGGTCCATGTTTTGGTATAGCCCCCATATGGACCGATTTCCCGACTTTGTTTCTTGGGCGTCAAGAAAGTGTATTTTCTATCCTATTTGCCTGAAATTGAAAATCAAGAGGTATTTTAGGACAATAAATGTGTGTGTATCGGTCCATGACCAAGACCAATCTCCCGATTTTACTTCTTGGGCTTCCAGAATCGGTAGTTTTTATCCAATTTGCCAGAAATTAGAAATCTAGAGGTATTTTAGGACCATAAAGAGGTGTGTCGAAAATGGTCCGCATCGGTCCATGTTTTACTCCCGATTTTACTTCTTGGGCTTCCAGAATCGGTAGTTTTTATCCAATTTGCCAGAAATTAGAAATCTAGAGGTATTTTAGGACCATAAAGAGGTGTGTCGAAAATGGTCCGCATCGGTCCATGTTTTACTTCTTGGGCGTCTAGAAACTGTATTTACAAACCGATTTGCCTGAAATAAGAAATCTAGAGGTATTTTGGGACCATAAAGAGGTGTGTCGAAAATGGTCAGTATCGGCCGATGTTTTGGTATGGACCCCATATGGACCAATTTCCCGATTTTGTTTCTTGGCCGTCTAGAAAGTGTATTTTCTCTACGATTTGCCTGAAATTGCAAATCAACAGGTATTTTAGGACCACAAATTGGTGTGTCAAAAATGGTCCACATCGGTCCATGTTTTGGTATAGCCCCCATATGGACTGTTCTCCCGATTTTACTTATTGGGCTTGTATAATTCGTAGTTTTTACCCAATTTGTCTGAAATTTGAGGACCTTTAAGAAGTGTGTCGAAAATGGTGAGAATTGGTCCATGTTTTGGCATAGCCCCCATGTAGACCTACCTCCCGAATCTGTAGTTTTTTATCCACTTCGCCTAAAATTGGAAACCTAGGTATTTTAGGACCACAAATATGTCAGCCAAATATGGTGTGTATCGGTACATGTTTTGGTATAGCCTCCATATAGACCGATCTCCCAATTTAACTCCTTGGGCTTCTAGAAACCGTAGTTTTTATCAAATTTCCCGAAAATGTAAATATACTGGTATTTTATACCCTCAAAAATCTGTATCGCATTTATTTTTACTGGTCCATTACGTATGTAAGACATCGATGTAGACCGATTTCATTTCCTAAGGGTATAGCAGACGCACTGATCATAAACATTTCTTGAAACTGAAAGTAAAATTTCCAGATTTTACTCCTCGTAATCATTTTAATAATGGCGGAAAAAAACCAACAGATTTAAGATTTCAAATCAAGACTTTATTTCATCATTTACACGAAATGTTTATGATTTCTCTAAAACTCAAACAAAATTGTTTCTCATAAATCCAGAATCTGATCTAGTCTTCATAGGTAGAATCTTAACATTTATCTTCGGGAAGCGTACTGGTTAAACTGATCTGCTTGGGAGAATATCTGTCATCAAATCCCCTGAAATTCTATATATTATCAAATAATCCGCTACGGCGAAGAGTTTTCAAAGTGAACTATTCATGGTGGTGGGTATTTAAGATTCGGCCCGACCAAACTTACTAATGTATGTACTTGTTTTTAATTAAGAAAACCGGTTTTACATTTACCTGGATTTCTATACTGTCATTTATTTGTGCATAAATAGTTTTGTTAATAATTCGCAAAAAGATAATTAAATATCGATTAATGAAATCTTTATCCTACACGCAAAAAAATATTTGTTGTCTTCAATCACGAAATTAATTGATCCAATTAATTTTTAATTGAAATGTCTTCAAACACTGAAATAATAGTATCAATTAAAAAAAATATTTCAATTAATTAAAAAAACTAAAAATGAATTGATCCAATTAAAAAATTAATTGATACTATTAATTTGTGTGATTGATTTTTGTTTCAATTAAAACATTTGTTGAATCAATTAAATTTTTAATTGAATATTTTTTAAAACTCAATTAAGACTTTAATTGGAAAAATGTTCGTGAAATTTGTTTCTGTGTATAGCCAACAAAATATTGACCTAATATGAAAATTAAATTTTAGTACACGCAATTATTACAATATTAAGGAGAAATTTCTTTAAAATAAGGATATTTTTAATAAAAGAAAGTTCATAAACTTTGTTTTAGAAATTTTATTCTTTGAAATTTACGTCCCTGTTTGAAAATCATATGTCTTTGAAATAAGGCAAAATTTCCGAAAAATAAAGAAAAACTTTTTTGATTAAAAAAAATAATCTTAAAAAGCTTTAAAACTAGGCTAAGGCAAAAATAAACAATTTTTTTATAAAAACAATAGTATGTGTCCAGTGATCTTTCTTCACAATTACTGTTTTTTTCTCAGCAATTTTTTTTTCCTATTTTAGAAAAACTTTCGAATGAATTTTATATACATACATATGTATACATTGTATATCCTTTATTTACTCTATTTTGAATCCAATATCAATTTGCCTTTCAGATATTCGCTGGCCTTATATTGTCATTCATTGAATATGACCGTCATTTCAGCATGCCACAATGTCAATTCTGCAGGAGCGAAAATGTTACAGCATCTGGATGATTCGAAGCGTATGATAACAATTGAACTTGATCTACGTGAAGCTGAGAGCATAGGAAGAGTTCAAAGATACTTGCATGATATGCTGAATAATGGAAATGAATATAAATTCAGTGCGCTGGTTAATAATGCGGGTGCTATGTGCTTTGGAGAATTTGAATGGCAGACATGGCAGCAAATTGAAATGCAAATTGAGATTAATTTATTGGGAACAATGCGATTGACCAGAGTATTGATGCCGTTGGTGAGACAACATCAGGCTCGCATCATAAATATAACAAGTCATTGTGGTTTACAGGTAAAAATCAAAAAACAAAAAAAAACATGATATATGGAATTTTATGAATGATTTAATTTAATTTTTGTGGCTATATCTTTGCTAGGCTTTACCAGCCCTATCACCATATGCTGCATCAAAAGCTGGATTACGATTCTGGACGGATTCCCTCCGTATGGAGATGCAACAATATGGTGTTGAAGTTATCAATTTTATACCTGGATCTTTTGTAATGTCCAGCAATATATCAGCCCGCCAGCAAGAGCATGCTAAAGCTATGTATGAGGAGTTTAGCGATGCACAACGTATATTCTATACTCCATATTTCAAACGATTCAATGAATACCTAACTGTGATTTCCGGTTTTAAACCACCAAATGCTGTGAATGATATTGATTTGTTGAACAAATTTAAAGATTCCCTAACAAATACACAACCAAAAGCCTTGTATATACATGAACCATGGCGGTAAGTACATATAGGCAGTATCGATATCGAATAAGCGACATTCTCGAATAATCACACTAAAATGGCGTTTTCGATCATTTTAAACAAGTAGGAACACCACACGCTCACAAAAAATCGCTTCTGTAACATATACTCCCAAACATATTTTGCTTCAAGCATATACATTTTTGGGTATTGCCCAAACATTTATATGTTTGATCTCTACCAATATATAATATGTTTGAAAGCATATTGGTCTAAACAATATATGTTTGGGTAGTCTAAGTTCCAAACAGTTTTGTATTTTTGCATCCAAATTCAATAATGTTGTCTTCCAAAAAACAATATGTTATTATGTGACCATATAATATGTTTGGAAGCATTTTGCACCCAAAAATATTATATGCTTAAAAAAAATTCTCCCAAACAATATTGTGCTCAAAATTTTATTTATTTATTTATATATTTACAATCATAATGAATTATGAAAATAAACAGGTAATATAGGTGCTAACAACATAGGTTTTCGACCTGAATGCTCAAAATTTTGTTTCTGCCCAATTGTATATTCCCCGACATCTTTCTCACTTCCACGAGATTTTTTTAGTTCTTAGCACCTTTTTCTGTAATACAAACATTGTAGAAGAAATTATTCAATTTTATGATTTTTTTATTTTAATTTTACCTTTTGCCGGACGGGGATTCGAACAGCGGACCACACAGTTTGTAAGGATCAAAGAAGTAGCTGATCAATTGCCCAAGGAAAAATAAAATGTTAATTTTGTAATAACAAGCAACAACCACCAACTTAATTCAATATCGCTCCCTGTTAAATAGCGCTCCAAGCTACTAAACACATATATGTTTATAGGCTATTTCTAAATTAATATATGTTTGCATTCAAGCATATTATATTTACTAACATTTTATGTCCCAAACATAATATGTTCTAACATATTAACATATATGTCCCAAACATGTTATGCTAGTTTATGAACATTATATGCTTGCACTCAAAAATATTGTGTTTAAAAATTTGTGTTCCAAACATATAATGTTTATAGCCAAACATATGAAAAACAGTCTTTTTCAACCGTGCAGAAAAGGAAACAAAAAAAAAACAATATATTAAAAATATACCTTGTATTTGGAAAAAATCTGAATATCAGCTTTTGTTTGCTGATATCTTTTAGGAGCTTTTAAGGATATTAGAATGTAAGGTTAAACAAAAATATGTTTAGGGTAACATTTTAAAACCTTAAAAATTTATAAGTTCTCTAGACCATGAAGTGCAAAAATATAACAGCAGACACCGGCTGTTGTTTTTAGCAGACTTTTTTCGCTAATTGTATATATACACAGAAAAACAATTTTCCAATTCAATCATGAAAGTATTTGATCCAATTAATTATTTAATTGAAATATCTTCAATCAAGAAAATGTTAGTATCAATCAGGGATGGAAAATACAATTTTTAAGACAGTACAAATAAGGTATTTTTTGAGCGAAAAGGTACTTTTCACTAAATTTCAAATAAAATTCTATTGGAAAATTATTGTCAAGGGCTCCTTTAGAAATAAAATGTTGACAAAATCTTCTATAGAAATAAAATTTCCATAAAATTTTCTATGGAAATAAAATTTTGACAAAATTTTCTATGAAAATAAAATTTTCCATAGAAAATGTTCTATAGAGATAAAGTTTTGGCAAAATTTTCTATAGAAATAAAATGTTGACAAAAAATAAAAAAAATAATTTTTTGACAAAATTTTCCAAAAGAAAACATTTTGACAAAGTTTTCTAGAAATAAAACTTTGACAAAATTTTTTTGATAGTTTTTGGTAAGATTTTCTCCAAATGTTGGTAGATTATTTTTCTCTCAAGTTTCGACCGTGACTGTAATTGCTTTTATAAAAATTGAGATTTTCTTCCCGCATGAACTTGTTTGCTTTGCCAAATTTGAAAAAGACTATTAGCAAATAAGTTTGTTAAAGACTGTCTCAAAATATTAAAATATTAAATATTTCCATCCATAAAATATTTTCCATCCCTGGTATCAATCACAGAATTAATTAGAAATAAAAAAATGTATTTGATTATAAAATTTTTTGATTTCTTCTGGCACTTTAACTGTTTCAATTAAAAATTTTATTGATTTTGGTCAACAATTAAATTAATTTTTTTAACCCATTAACGCCCCAAATTAAACTGCCGGACAAAAATTGATTTTATGAGTTTTTATAACCTCAGTAACGACTAAATAAAAAGATTTAAATAGAAATAAAAAACAGACACTTTTTAGAAAAAAGGGTGTTCCGTGGAGACATTGGGAAGATTAAATATGAAATTCTCCAAAAATCTCTACGAACTATTTTAAACTTTTCTAATAAAATAAACTTAAAAAGATGTTATATGCGAAGAATTATAGATTTTAGATCACTTGGTACACATAAAGTATTTTACGAAACTGCACTGAATATGACACTTGTTTATCAAATGCCACCAAGTGTCTTTGTTTATAGATCAGATGCAGTATAAGGCGTTCATACGTGTATTTAAAATTACAAAAACAACGGGTAGCTCATAGTTGTTTGACTTTAAACAGGTGCCCACATATTGGGACAGAGGGCGGTAATGGGTTAATTTTATTTATTATATTATTGTTTACTAATTTATAAATATTTTTCATTTTCTTGTAATTTTACAAGAGTTTATACTTTCTTATGAATTTTCCGTTTGTAAATATAGCTCTTCCTTACTGAGTGCTACCCGATTCCATGTTAAGCTCAATGACAAGGGACCTCCTTTTTATAGCCGAGTCCGAACGGCGTTCCACATTGCAGTGAAACCACTTAGAGAAGCTTTGAAACCCTCTGAAATGTCACCAGCATTACTGAGGTGGGATAATCCACCGCTGAAAAACTTTTTGGTGTTCGGTCGAAGCAGGAATCGAACCCACGACCTTGTGTATGCAAGGCGGGCATGCTAACCATTGCACCACGGTGGCTCCCGTCACAAAAATGATAGTATCAATTAAAAAATTAATTGATAACAGGTTGGCTTATAAAACCCCAGTCTAACAAAGAAAAACACATTTTTTTGTCAAAATTCGTTTTTATTATTCAACATAGTTCCCTTCAAGAGCGATACAACGATTATAACGACCTTCCAATTTGTTGATACCATTTTGGTAATACTCCTTCCGTTTTGTCTCAAAATAGGCCTCAGTTTCAGCGATCACCTCTTCATTGCAGCCAAATTTTTTCCCTGCGAGCATCCTTTTGAGGTCTGAGAACAAGAAAAAGTCGCTGGGGGGCCAGATCTTGAGAATATGGTGGGTGGGGAAGCAATTCGAAGCCCAATTCATGAATTTTTGCCATCGTTCTCAATGACTTGTGGCACGGTGCGTTGTCTTGGTGGAACAACACTTTTTTCTTCTTCATATGGGGCCGTTTTGCCGCGATTTCGACCTTCAAACGCTCCAATAACGCCATTTTTTATTATTGTTTTAATTTTTTTTTTTGTTTATATACTTTTGTATTTCTACTTTTAATTTTAAATTTTTTTTGTTAATCTATTAGTGATTTTTATTTAATGTACTTAATGCTTATTATACTTTTATCTGTTTTACTACCAATTTGTAATCAAATGCTATAGATACTTGTCTAATCACATACTGTAATAATAAGATTGTAAATCTTGTTGTATGTGATACAATAAATATATAAATAAATATAAATAGTCACTGTTAATGGTTTTTCCCTTCTCAAGATAATCGATAAAAATTATTCTATGCGCATCCCAAAAAACAGAGGCCATTACTTTGCCAGCGGACTTTTGAGTCTTTCCACGCTTCGGAGACGGTTCACCGGTCGCTGTCCACTCAGCCGACTGTCGATTGGACTCAGGAGTGTAGTGATGGAGCCATGTTTCATCCATTGTCACATATCGACGGAAAAACTCGGGTGTATTACGAGTTAACAGCTGCAAACACCGCTCAGAATCATCAATACGTTGTTGTTTTTGGTCAGATGTGAGCTCGCGCGGCACCTATTTTGCTCAGAGCTTCCGCATATCCAAATATTGATGAATGATATGACCAACACGTTCCTTTGATATCTTTAAGGCCTCTGCTATCTCGATCAACTTTATTTTACGGTCATTCAAAATCATTTTGTGGATTTTTTGATGTTTTCGTCGGTAACCACCTCTTTCGGACGTCCACTGCGTTCACCGTCCTCCGTGCTCATTTCACCACGCTTGAATTTTGCATACCAATCAATTAACTACTATTAATTTTTGTGATTGATTTTTGTTTCAATTAAAAAATTTGTTGAATCAATTTTAATTGAATATTTTTTAAAACTCAATTAAGACTTTAATTTAAAAAATTGTGCAATGAAACTAATTATTTACGAATATTCAATTATATAATTTTCAATTGTTTTTTATATGGAACTATTTTTGATATAATTAAAATGTAAAATGTCAATCATTTTCTCAATTGACTTCATTTTTGAATTTAAATAAAAAGATAGTTAATTTATCAATTGACTTTTTAGTTGGATTGTATTTTTTGTGATATTTTTTTCTATGTATGTACAACGATCAAATTAAATTAACACAATTAACATTTTAATTAAATAAAAATAATTTGAATCTGTACAAACTTGTCCGGGCGTAATGAGTTTCTATATACACAGGAAAAAATATCATTAAAAACTTAACTGACACAATTAACTTTTTAATCGCATTAAAAAAGTCATTCAAGAAAATGAATGACATTTTTACGTTAAAAATTTTAATAGAACCAATTAAAAAATTAATTGAAATTGCCAAAGAAATCTTTTATTTGTTACTTGGTTAAATAATAAAAAGAAACAAAAACAATTTTTTGTTCATAAAAAAACACACATGCTAAAGACTAAGTTGTTGATTTAAGCTATTGTCGCTGAATTTGCTACTACACCGAAATAATTCATTTATTAGTTTTTTTCGAAACTTTCTCCATTAACTTTGTAAGTTTTGAAGGTTTTTAATAGGCTTTTGGTCACTTATTTTTTAGTAAATAAAAAAAATTTGTTTTCATTTTATTTATTTATTATTTCTTTTCATGAACTATTTTTCGTATATTCTTCATTAAAACAACGAAACCTTCAATATATTCAATACGAAGAAATTTTATGAAAATATTTCTTCATTAATTTGCCATTATAACGAAAATTTGTTCATTCATTGTTCGAAATTTTTGTTATGAATATTTTATGAAAATTCAGCATTAAAATTCGTAAAAAGTACCAAAAAATGCATGAAGAAGTTTCAATAAAATTGCAAATTTTCCCTCTGCGACACAATATTGATATTGTCTCCTAGAATGTGTACACCTTTTTTCAATTCAAATCAACGAAATTTTTCAAAGCTCTTTTTCAATTCTCTAACCCAAAGAAGTCAACGAAATTTTTCAAAGTATCAAGCAGATTTGAGTCAATCTATAATGTACCAATGAGTTAATATTATGTATATAGAAGCTAATCCAAAATTTTCAATATTTTAAATTAGAAATATTTTTTATACAATTACAATTAAATTTTCAAGCATTATCTAAATGTCTTTACTTTAATTTTATTAAAAAAATAATTGTATCTTTTAATGTTATAATTGATTGCATTTTGAATTTCAATCAAGTTTTTAGCTGAAAAATTTTTTTTTTGTAAAGGCATGTGGACACCCATATTTAGGCATGGTAAATCTCTAGTGCCGGACATGCTGACATTTGACAAAGAATCGATAAGTTTTAGATTCGATATGTGAAAATGGATAAAAATCCATAATTACTCTCTGAAGTCCAATCAACAGTCGACTGGCAAGGAATAAATTTGGACTGCACTCTAAAGAAAAAGTTAGAAATAACAGCAAAAAATATAGTTATTCTAGCTGGAGAGATTTTTCTATTTGCAGCGAAATTTTAACAAAATTTGGGAGAATAGCTTTAAAGAAAAATAACTAACAACGCCTTTAAGCAAACAGTGATTTCTTTCTCATTTTCTGCTGACCGTTTGCTTTTAGCAGAATTTACAAATGATGATAAACAATAGATTTTATGTTGTACTAAAAAAATTCATAAACCCTACAAAGGACACTACACACATTCAGTTTAAAGCTAAATCCCCCATTTGATAATATAAAAACCCTAAAATGAAATAAAATATTTATTCTTTATTTTTCAGTTATAAACTATATCGTTTATTATTCCGCATATGTCCTACACCTTTAGTGGACTGGTTATGTGTAAAATTTTGTGCAATGCCGACATACCAGCAAGTGCAGGAAGACCTGCATTCATCGACAAATAAAAATTGTATTCAAAATAATTAAGATGATAATTTACCTATTGATGTATTGTTTTCAACATTTTTTTATTAGATTTTTCGCAATTTAATTTTTGTATAAATATGTACGTTTATTTCTAGATATTAAGAAAATTTTGTGGAGTAATAAAAAAAATCATACTCAATTCTAAGAAATTAAAATAAAATGAAAACTATTTGACAAAACATGGCGTAAAAAAGTAAACATAGTCGATGGTTCGAGTGATAATGTAGCAACCTAAAACAATTTGATTGGCAAAACTATTCTAAAACAGGTAAGAATCAGTCTGTAGGCTAGCACTACAGATTTTAAGTCTATTCTATTCGGAGGCCCACCAGTTCAAAAAATAACTCCATCTTCTAGATGGTTAGGTTGGGTTATGTGGCAGCCCGATGTACCAGGCTCACTTAGACTATTCAGTCCATTGTGATACCACATTCTCTCTTATCTAGATACTCAAGAAGTGAATTCGGTTGCTCGGTCTATTGGAGGAACATGTCCACCATCTTTGGTAGATTGTTTTAGAAGTTTATAGCATTGCTTATACCGATCTTTGGCCAAAATAGTATCAAAAGTCTGACTTCTAGGACCTCAGGAACTGTATATGGCCCGATATAGCTTTTCTTCGAATTAGACCAGTCTGTAGACAAAACACGAATCTGAGCCAAGTTTCGAATGGTTGCAGCAGATTACAATTATCTGTCCAATCTTAGTCTACACTCATCAATAACATATATGATCGGATTTTGATATTTCGATCCATTGCTTTTGAAGGTTATAATCTTCCGATTGCTTCAAGAGAAGAAATAATTCTTAAATAATGGCATTCATTTATCCGACCATTTCACATCTAGTCGTGATTTTGTATAAACATATATAAACCAAATCTACAACTTATTGCATTGGAAACGTTTGACCTTTTGATGGTACGAGTGATGAATGGACTTCAAAAGCTGAATTCTACACTTAGCACTCCATTCAAAGTCCGAAAATATGACCATGTCGACGTTCATATCCAGCAAATGACCAAACATAATATTAGGCGAAGGATATCATGATTGCCCGATATTCTCCACATGATACAATTTCAATGCCGATTAGAGGGAGGATAGGGATATCTTAAACAGACGAATTCTTCGTATTACGTAGCGGGTTTTACTTCTTTTCCTTGAATTCTATATACGAATAACGGTCACAAAAATTTTTTATAGATTCGATGTCCTCAAAGATAGACCCACAAGTACAGACATGTGGGATGGCTTGAATTGGGTGAGACCGGTTGCTATTTGCTAATGTTGAATCAAGCTGTGATCGATTCACCAACAATATATATTTCTTCTAAACTTATCGCCGGTTTTAATGTACAAAATAAATGAATGCCTTAGTTCTAATATTTTGTTAATATTGCGCATCAAATTGACCACAACTTTTTTTAAACACTTCCTGGCATTTCACATAATAATATTGTTTTTAACCAGATTTGCCATCTTTTGTTTTTGGATTGTTGATTTAGTATTTTTAAATTGTTTCGGATAAACAAATAAATAATTATATATTTTCCTTTCTTCATGGACACACAAATATTTATCACTCAAACCATATCCCTTTGGGAAAATAATTGGAAAGAATTAAAGCCAACTTGTGTATAAATAAGGACATATAATTTGTTTTTACTACGTAAATAAACCATATTTGATTACTCATAGTGTAGATTTTTCTGTGGTTGTGGATTAGGATTATCCCAACCATTGTCCATTGAGTCTTGGTTGCCTCCTCGACCAAATACTGCCATTAAATATATGAGTACTATGAAAGCTAAGACACCGCTAAGTACCAAAAACCATGTGCGTCTCCAAGGTGGTCGAGAGGATGGGGCATAGAATCTTCTGGACCAACGAGAGAAGATTTCGGCTGGGGTGCGACGAGCATACTTATTTTCATCTCTGTCAGAGCCTCCTATGGGTGATTGTCTTGGGAGCAAAGGACGACGACTGCTGGCTGTTTTTTTGGTTTGATTAAAATAATGTGTCAACTACTACTGTGTACTATACTTTTAGACCACATACTACAAGTTGGGCATAAATACAAATTGAGATTTTAGCGCAAATTAATTTAATAAATTATACTGAGTAGTAATTTTGGGTCAATTTGATTTGATAAGTTTTTATAATCTAAATATTACCGCTTATTTTCTATTTACCAATACTATAAACGCAAAATGCCAAAACTCGCAGAATTTCCTTTGGTTTTTCTTAAATTTGTACTCTTGATTTCAGTTACAATTTAAAAAATCTCAATTTTCATTTGTGGCCTCCCTTTTGTGCGGTCCATATATAAACGGAAAACTTACCATGTATATCATTGCCTGAGGGAGGATTAAATGCATCCATAAGCAAAACGGAATGTGGACTATCATTTTTCATTGTGGTATTAGCAAATACACCACCATTCACTTTGGAACGTTCGACCGAAGTATTACTACTATTTTGATTACTGTGATGTACTTTTGTCATGCCACTCATGGCCGCATTAGATGATGACATATTGGAAAGATTTTTTTGACTTGGGGCAAATTCATCACTTAACTGTAGACAATAGAAAATCAATATTCATTCATTACAAGAAATTGTCATTTGCCACAACTTACCAGAGCTAAACCTAAGCCATTACGTCCCCAATTAGTTTGAGACAGTTTTTGCTTTAAAGCTTCTGCTATAGGTGATATCAAGTTTGATGTTGGAAATATGTCTGTATCGCAAACGGGACAAAGATGTCCACTTGGAGCTGTGTTTGCTGGCAATGCACCTTGACGTGCATTCAAACAATCCCAATGGAACACATCTGAAAGGTAAATCAATATTTACAATTTGTTCCCTAAGCTTGTTAATCTCATACTTACGATAACACACCAAACGAACACATTCACCCTCTTCCAGGCCAGTGGAGCACAGGGTGCAATTTGACACATAGTCACTGTCTCTTAGCCATTGCAAATAAGACTGCACTATGCACTGTAAATTCAAAAATACCGACATGAGATCATTCACACATAAATTATGATTAGTTGTTTGGGTGTGGGAATACCTTGGGATGACTCTGAAGCATACAATGTTCACAAACATTAACTCGATGTTCAAAACAAAACTGATTCGTAACTTGTCTCTTCGGACATTTGCACAAACCCATCTTTTATAAAATTTTCGTTTATTTCTACTCGTATGTAGGAAAATTAATACAACACATTTAAGTGCCTCAAATAAATTAGATCGTATTGTTATTTACTTTATAAATTAACAGTAAATATTATATTCGTTTTAATTTTTTACTTAATATAAAGAAAGAAATGACCCGACTTTTTGACAATTGCCGATGACAGGCCACGTATAGTGTCGTTAATGGACATGGTAACCTTGTTATTCTATGTAATAGTATCTCGTATCTGTTACTAACAGAACCCGTATTTACACTCGTTACTTTTTATTCTCTCACTATAATGTAATCTTTTATCATGGAATATTCATTCGTATCCAATACTTCAATTGTACAACATCTTTCCATTGTAACCATTATTGAATAAATAATTAATATTACTGTTAATCTTATTTAACGCGTGTTATATTCAATTTCAATACACAACAAAGAATTGGCGACGAGGATAAAGCTCAATTTTATCAAACTGTGAATAAGAGTTTTCCTTTAATTAATCAATTTATAAATTCAATTGCCATAACCTAAAATGGATGCGAATCAATTAGCGGCATTATTGGAAGCTATCAACACTATGGCGACAGCCATGAAAAATCAACAGGCAACAATTTCAACACCGGCAACCGCCACCACCACAAGCGTTAACGTTATAACTAATTTCGATGTCTTCGACCCAAAAACAGAAAATTTCAAGACGTATAAAGAGCGATTGGAACTTCACTTTCAACTCAAAAATGTTTTTGATGACAAAAGTACCTGTGCAAAGCTTTTGTTACAATACATTGGATCACCAACATATTCAGTACTTTCCAACATAGCTGCACCTAAAAACGTCAGTGAATTGCAGTATGAGGAAATTATTAAGCTATTAGAATCTCATTTCTGCCCGAGAAAAAATATTCTGGTAGAACAACACAAGTTTCTGAGCGAACTTCAAAATGAAAATCAATCCGTATCAGATTTTGTCTCTGTTTTACAACAACGTTCAGCTGACTGTGGGTTTGTATGTGTTTGTGAAAAATCAGTTGCTGATATCTTTCTTCGAGCCCAGTTTATTAGAGGTATTCGTGATGGCCATATTCGTGAACAACTGTTGCAAACCCCTAATGCATCATTCAGACAAATTGTAGAAAAAGCTACAGCATTAGAGGCCGCAAAAGTGGACAATAAAGCAATGTCATATGGTCCATCAACATCATCATCTTCTGCAGAAATCAATCGCATACAAAAACAAACCAGCAATCGAAGAGGAAGAAGTAGACATCGTAGTCAAGACCGTGGCAGATCATCAAAGTCATCAGTAAAAATCGATTATAATCAATTAGGATTAAAAGGTATGTGTTTGCGTTGTGGTCGTACTAATCACCTTTCAAATGATTGCAGGATCAAAAAAGCCAGCCTACAGTGTCAATCGTGTGGCAAGATTGGCCATGTTCAGCGAGTATGTATTAAGCAAAAGCTCAAACATTCAACCACACATGCAATCGATAGCGACTCAGAAAATTCTTATGATGGAACATACCCCACCGATAACTTTTATGGTGTAAACAATGTTATCGATATCTATCAAAAGCAAAGCCAAATATCAACGGTGGATACACAAAAATTCTATACAACTATTTCGATCGAAGGGAAAAATCAAGTGTTTGAAGTTGATTCTGGAGCGGGGTATACGCTCATACCACAAAGCGAGTTCGACAAATTACATCTGAAAATGCCTTTAAGGAAGACAAACATTTCTTTCAGAACATATACCGGCGATGTGTTCCAGCCTGTTGGAGTTGTGGACGTGAATGTAAAATATAAAAACAACACATCAAAGGAGGAATTGTACGTGGTTTCATCAAAGCACACAGCATTGTTAGGGCGAGTGTGGATTCGCCACTTAAACATAAATCTAAATGATATCGACTTGGAACGTTCTGGCAATGGCAATGGAAAATATATGGTAAATTCGATTGACAAAATTATGGAAAAGTTCAGCGACATTTTTGAAGAAAGAGTGGGCTGTATTCCCGATGCAGTATGCTCTTTAAAGCTGCAAGAAGGTGCAAAACCAGTGTTTGTACGTGAAAGGCAGGTGCCCTTCGCACTGCGTGAGAAGGTAGAAGCAGAATTGGATAGCTTGGAAAGGGATGGCATCATCACTAAGGTAAACACCTGTAATTGGGGGTCACCATTGGTAGTGATTCCAAAGCCAGATGGCAACGTTCGCCTATGTGTTGACTACAAGGTAGCTGTCAATCCACAACTAGTTTCAGCACATTATCCAATAAAAAGAATCGACGAGATCTTCAACAATCTCAAAAATTCAAAATATTTTTGCAAACTAGACCTCTACAAAGCATACTTACATGTCCAGGTAGATGACGAGAGCAAAGTGATACAAGCAATTTCAACGCATAGAGGTGTATACCGTATGAATCGATTGTCTTTTGGCATAAAAACGGCTCCGAGTGAGTTCAACCGTATTTTAGACCAAATCCTCCAAGGTTTAGGGGGGACTATTTCCTACTTTGACGATATTATAATACATGGAGAATCACTAGAGCAGTGTGAGAATCGATTGGTCAAGTGTTTGGAGAGGCTAAAGGCGAATAATCTTCATGTAAATAAAAATAAATGTGAATATTTCAAAACAAAACTAAAATACTTAGGATATATTGTGAGTTACAACAAAATTTCAAAATGCCCAAACAAAGTGAAAGCTATTGTCGAACTTCCAAAACCTCAAAATGTAAATGAATTACGCCGTTTTCTGGGAATGGTCACTTATTATTCAAAATTTATTCCTGACGCCTCTACAATAACAACGCCGTTACGAAAACTTTTAGAAGAAGGAAGAAAATTCAATTGGACACCACAGTGTGAAAATGCATTTACGAAAGTCAAGGAAGAAATCGTTGCTGATAGGGTTTTGGTACCGTACAACGAATCCTTGCCTCTCACTCTTGCCTGTGACGCCAGTCCAACTGGAATAGCTGCAGTGTTATCACATATTGTGAATGGGGAGGAGCGACCCATCGCATTTATTTCCAGATCTTTAACCAAAGCCGAACAAAACTATAGTCAGCTCGATCGAGAAGCATTGGCAATAATTTTTGGTGTTGACAAATTTTTCAATTATCTACATGGGAGAGAATTTACCCTCATAACAGACAATCGTCCACTGTCTCGAATTTTTCACCAACATGCAAAAACTCCAGCGATGACGTCATCAAGGTTACTTCGATACGCTTCATTTCTTCAAAATTTTAATTACAAAGTAGTGCATCGCAGAGGTGAACACAATACCAACGCGGATTGTCTGTCGAGAGCACCAATCGAAAGTTCATCAAAATTCAACCACTTTTTGGATGAAGAAGTGAAGAACATCCAAGATCAAACTATCAATCAAATTTCTTCTACTACGGTGACAGCCGCAACCATAGCAAAAGAAACGGATCGAGACCCTGAACTTTTACAGTTGAAGAAGAACCTCCTGAGCGGAAAGAATGTGGATCCAAGTTATTCACTGCAAGATGGAATTGTATTCCGGGGCGATCGTGTTGTAATACCTCTCAATCTTCGTTCAATTATTCTCAGCGAACTTCACCATACGCATGCTGGCATAGTCAAAATGAAACAGTTGGCCAGAAGGTTTTGCTTTTGGAAAGGCATAGATGCCGAAATTGAAAATTTGGTGAAATCTTGCCCAAATTGCGCAATAGTGAAGAAGAATCCAGCCAAAGTAATCACACATCAATGGGAAGAACCAGGTGAGAATTTTCAAAGGGTGCACATTGATTATGCTGGCCCTTTTCAAAATCATTACTTTTTTGTATTGGTGGATGCTAAGTCAAAATGGCCGGAAGTAAGAGTGATTAGAGAAGCTCCAACCACTGAAAAAACTATAATTCTTTTACAAAATATTTTCGCCACTCATGGTTTACCCCAAATTTTGGTTTCGGATAACGCCACAATATTTTCAAGTAAAATATTCAAAGATTTTTGTAGCCGGAATGGTATTATCCAAAAATTCATTGCGCCTGGCCATCCGGCGACTAATGGACTTGCAGAAAGATACGTCCAAACGTTGAAATACAAACTGAAAGCGATGGAGAATGATAAAGCCACTATATTTGAAAAAGTTCAAGAAATTGTTTATCGTTACAGAGCAACACCTTTAGCAGATGGTAAGAGTCCAGCTTTATTATACCTTGGTAGAGAATTACGAATTAAATTAGACGCTATTCGTCCATGGAATAAATTAAAATCTTCTCCTTCACCTATTAAAGTGCGCCAATTAAGCCTGGGAGACAGGGTGCAAGTACGGTGGTACGATAAAAATAAACCTTCATGGAAATTTGGAAGTGTAAAGGCAAAGTTTGGAAATCTTCATTACCAAATAAAACTCGACAATGGATATGAGCTCAAACGCCACATCAACCAAATTTACAAATCCAACGTGGAAAAGCCAACTAAAACCGTAACGTTTGACTTGCCGCCTAAACCAAAGCCTGTTGTTGAGGAAGTCCGAATTGAATGTCGTGTGACAAATCCTGCCAATGTTCCACTTACACCAGCTACAAGTTCACAGCAACAAACACGTGGAGTATCCACACCACTAAGAAGATCGAGCCGCATAAGAAGGCCTCCAGCTCATTTTTCAGACCACATACGTTTTTAGCCTGGGAGACTATAGTGTCGTTAATGGACATGGTAACCTTGTTATTCTATGTAATAGTATCTCGTATCTGTTACTAACAGAACCCGTATTTACACTCGTTACTTTTTATTCTCTCACTATAATGTAATCTTTTATCATGGAATATTCATTCGTATCCAATACTTCAATTGTACAACATCTTTCCATTGTAACCATTATTGAATAAATAATTAATATTACTGTTAATCTTATTTAACGCGTGTTATATTCAATTTCAATACACAACACCACGTCAAGATAAAAACAACTTGGTTAGTAGACTACGTATCGCATGTAAAACAAAGTACCGTATGTGAGGAAAAACACGTATCCTATGATACGAAACAACTAATCGAACCCTTATGTTTGTTATTTTACGGAAAGAAAAGTTGCTTCTTTGGACCAATCCCCAAGATCATGCACAGTAATACGAGACTCCTTTATGTTTATTCCTTTGTGTTCATTTTACATTTTGAATTTTGGCTTCAATTTGTGAATCACTAACTTTTTATTGGCCCCTATATAGCAATTTTAAGTTGATCTGATAAAACAATATTACTATTTTTGATAATAAAACGTATTATACAATGCTAAAAATATTCATAATGCTTTTTCGTAGATTTTTTAAAAATTATAAATTAATTTTTAATACATATTTTGTTGTAAAATAACAGAGAAAATTTATATATTAAACCTTTAAATATAAAAAAAATACATATTTATTAATTTATTTTTAATGTCGTACATCAATGTTTAGAATTATTTTAGAATTTTTATTCATCTGTAGTCCAATGAGGCTCGGTTTGACTAAGGTAATAACGAATTCTAATTCTCATAATTTGTGAGATCATTTTCAGATCAAAACAAGTAAGTAAAGTAGAAAGTCGTGCGGTTTGACTATATAATACCCTAAACCACCCCCTACTGAATACGATCGGCTACTACACCAAAATATGAAATTTGAGTAACATTGGTTAATAAATAAGAGTATTATGGCTAAATTTTGGGAAAATCTAGCGATATATATATATGGGAGCTATATCTAAATCTGGACCAATTTGTATAATATTTTGCAGGTATGATTGATACCTCAGAAGGCTACCTTGTGCAAAATATGAGTACGATCAGTTAATAAATGAGGCCTCTATGGTCAAAAATAATGTTATTAGAGCCAAATTTTGCAAAATCGGGCGATATATATATGGGAGCTGTATCTAAATCTAAACCGATTTCGATGAAATTGATTCAGTTAGTACTATACAGGACTTAATCTAGCCAACTTTGAGTAAGATCGGTTAATAAATAAGGATTTTATGGCCAAATTTGGCAAAATCAGGCGATATATATATATATGAGAACCGATTTGGATCATATCTTGCAGGTTTGGTTGATACCTCAAAAGGTTACTTTTTGCTGAATTTGAGTACGATCGGCTAATAAATAAGGCTATTATGACAAAATTTTGTAAAATCGGGCAATACAATATGAGAGCTATATTTAAATCTGAACCGATTTCGATGATTTTTACCGCATATTATTAGTACTATAAAAGATTAGAGTAAGTCAAGTTTGAGTAAGATCGCGTAATAAATAAGTTTTTTATCAAATTTGGGAAAATCGGGCGATACAGATATATGGGAGCTATATCTAAATCTGAACCGATCTCGATGATTTTTAGCACATATTGTTAGTACTATAAAATATTAAAGTAAGTCAAGTTTGAGTAAGATCACTTAATAAATAAGGGTTTTATGGCCAAATTTGGGAAAATCGGGCGATACAGATATATGGGAGCTATATCTAAATCTGAACCGATTTCGATGAATTTTTGCAGACTTTAAGGCTGATGAAAAAGATAACTTTGTGCCAAATTTAACGAAGATCGTTTAGTAAAAAAGTGCAATGTGACCCAATTTGTCAAAATCGGGTTATACATATATATGGGAGCTACGAGTATATATAAATTTGATCCGATTTTTAGTAGCGTTCGTCCTTGTGCCCAAAAAACCCTGTACCAAATTTCATCCAAATAGGTTAATAATTGCGACCCGAATCCTGTGAACAACAAATACATGGACAGACGGATGGACATCCGTCGATCGGTATATATTTTATGGGGTCGATGGGTATATATTTTATGGGGCCTAAAATCAATATTTCTGGTAGGCACATTATTTCCTTTTTTTATGCAGTCATTAAACTCAATAAATATGTATAAAATATCCAAATTACAAAAGTATTCCATGTGAATCACAACAAAGCTTATGTAAAGAAATCGGCAATGATGCGATCTTGGACCTGTTTTGCTTTCGAGGATAATTCTGAGCGATATGTTTCATTATAAACCATTGTGTCATTATCAACTATATCGTTTTCTATTAATCCTTCAACGACTTTAACTTCGTGCTGGTTAATGATGTTATGAAGCACTGCACAAGCGTTCACTACTCTCCCTGCAAAATCTGGGTCATAGGAAAGAATTCGCTGAGGCGATATACATTTCCACATTTGTTTGAAGACTTTAAAAAATCTCTCCATGGGAGAAAGAGCTTCATACAAAAACTCGTTGTAGCGAAATTTTGGGCTGCCCTCAGGTTGATATGGTAGGGGAGTCATTAGCCAAGGTTCCAACGGATATTCTGAGTAACCTGATGGGTACAGAAATTTATTGAAATAAATTTTGTATTCTCATTCTCCTAAATTACATTACCAATTAAAAACGCCTCATCGTGTCCATTTTCAAAACTTTTCTCCATAACATTTCTCACACCTGAGGTATTCCAAATGAGCGTATTTTTTCGTGATCCGGGATGTTTTGCATTAACATTCAAAATGTTTAAATTTGGGTCGCATATCTGTTATCAGAAGTTTTTTAGAATTCAATTATATTTTGTGTTTCATTTACTAACCATTTGTACTTTTATTGAATGGATACCCTCGGGATTAACATAAATATCAGCATTCTTTCTAGGTGCCAATATTGAAACATATGTGCAATCTATAATGCCCATAGTTCCTGGTATAAAAGGCGTACTGGACGAAGCAAATGTTACTTTTGCTGCCATTTGCTCTATTTGAGTTTTCGGAAATTTTATGTGACCATTAAATAAGATTTTGTTGATGGCATCCGTTACACGATGTATAGCACGACTTATAGATGGCTGGCTCAAAGCTATGCCCGATTGTTCCCCAACAGGTTTTTGATAACATCCTGTTGCAAAGAAGCGAAGACAAGCTAAAACCTATTTAAAAAATATAATTTTCATTTTTGCTTCACTCTACATATAGTTTTATAAAGTTTACCTGCTTCTCTGTAGATATTGCGGATATTCTACTTCTTCTTAATTCACCATCAAGCTGGTAAATTAATTCCTCTGCTAAATTCGGCGGTATACTGTAAAGTTTTTTAAATTCTGTTGCAGTCAACTCAAAAGGACTGTCTACATTTCGGGGACTATGAAGTTCATCAGATATAACGCTTTTACATGATGAATTTCGACATAGATCGTATGCTAAATACTCAAAAGCCATATTCCGTATTCACTATTGTTTGGCTGACAATAATGTCGATAACATGCACAGCTGATTTTTAACGATAACTTTCTCGGTGAGTACTATATTCAGTTTTCAAGCTGAAACCCAGCTTGTTTTCACGGTTACTTTTTTAAATTAATTAATTTAGATATATAAAATAATCCGCAATCAATTCCTTGGATCGTTTCCATCAATTATTTCGCAAGACGTGATAAAAATATAATCGCCTTCATATATATTTTTGTACTTTTTACACACAAAGTGTTTGGCGAAAAACACGAACATAGTACTCACCTTAAATGAATGAATTATACATTTGACAAATCTACCGAGGTTTATACATAATATTAAACTAATTCTCTATTTTATGATATTTAATGGAAGTTCATGGTGAAATGACCACCTTGTCTTGCACACATGCTGTCAAAGATCTACAATTGGTTGGCAATTAAAGGTGGGTATTAAGTTCGAGTTTAGCCGCTAAAAACGTCATTTTTTCACGATTACTTTTCTTTAATAATCCATTTTAAGGAATACAAACTTTGTGAAAATTTGGTTTGGGCTTTTCCCCTCAACTTATAATAAAATTTGCAACAAATACGTATAATTCATTGTCTTTTCTTACTGATTTAGTTTTCACTTTAGCGATTTTAGCGGCTAAACTCGAACTTAATACCCACCTTAAACCTCTCAGAAATTTTTTTGTTTGCATTTCAGCGTTGTATAATTTCATTTCATTTATTTTATATATTACACAAAGCCTAAAAGGCCAATGCATTAAGATAATAATAATAGTCAAATGATAATCGAATGCGCATTCGATCATAAATTTGAGAGATGTTTTTTTCTTTTTAATATGGTCAGCAACTACTAGTACAATTAAAATGAATCCAAGACCGAATATCGTTTTGTCATGAATAAACTTAAACTTCGTATCAATTCTAAGCTGTTTCCAACACGCTTAATACGAGATATTGATGACTTTAAATGTTGATCCCGATGAAATTGAAAAATATTTATAATTTTCAATACAAAATTCAAAAATTTTAATCGTTTTCCTGTAAAATTTAAAATTTACTGAATTCCTTTTATATATTTTTTATATAGTATGTAACTCATTTATTTTAAAAAATATTATTTCGAAATTTCAATCCAACCAATCCTTCATATATTGGCATTTCGTTGGTGTTACGTCACCAAACGATGAGCAGTTTTTAATAACTGGACATATACCACAAGGCATTTGCACTAAACCGGGTGGGGCCAAGGGGGAATTTATAGCTCGATATACTCTACTTCCATCTGACATCAAGATTTTTTCAGCATTCCCATCATATACAACGGTTTTGAGAATAGTTTCTAAATCATCTTCATCCAAATTTACCTACAAATGAAAATTAAAACGCCATAAAATATGAATAACAATTTCAAGTGAAAAATCTCTTTCGCTCTGTAAATATTATCCTACGCATAAATTTATCCATGAAAATATATAACTACTTACTTTACTAATACCCAAATCTGATATGAATTTATGAACTTCTTTGACGGTACAACATGACATTTGTTTAAATGCTAATGGACCCTCACGCTTCTTTTCAGCATTTTCACGTTTCATTTGTAAAAATCGTAAACATTGTTGATTTAAAACATCAACAAATTCAGCTTCAAAATCTTGGTCTTGGTACCAGGCACCTCCGGTAACTGAACGATCCGGTTCAAGATTGTAAAGCATATATACTTTCTTTTTGCTGGCCTATGAATTGAACAAAAATGTGGAATAATGCTATTTTCATTTTTGCAAAATTAAGTATACTCACATTTACGGATTTCACGGCTTTTATCAATTTCTTTGTTTCCAAATTTTTGAGGATTTTATTTAGTTGGGTCATATTTAAATTCGACTGTATACGAATATCTCTTATCCATATGCCTTTACTACCGCCTTCCTCAATAATACCATATACAATTTTTTCTTCATTGTCAGCATCTTTTGGTAGAGCACTCTTTTTCGGATCCTTTGATCTGTAGACAAGTTTATCACCCTTTTTTAGCACTTCAATGGATCCTTGTTTTAATAGCTTATTTAGTCCTTCCACACGTACAGCAGCTGTTATATCTGGCAAATTTTTCTCTAAATCCTCATTATTGGCCCCGGCTGGTATTCCCTGAATAATAGCCAAAATCTGATGGGATATATCATCGCCTGACATTATGCTGAAACGAAAAACGCAATATGTTAGGAACCTTAGATTCACCATATTAGAATAAAAAGAAATCAAGTTTTGTTTTAACATAACGCTCATATAGACCAATAATACCTTTTTCGAATTTATAGACGATTTCCAATCTGGAGGTCTATTTTTAGGGATGGAGATATTATAGAATACGAATCATTTCATTGAAATAATTATATAAATTCCACAGGAAATTCCAAAGCCTCTTCATTGTGAGGTAGTAGATATAGACATCTACTCTAGTCGGATCCATATACCATGGCCGACACAAGAATTCTCCTTTGAAATAGCTAAAAAAATTCCTAATTACGATAAATATTCCTATGCCGAAAAAGGCGTCATTCGGGCATAAGAAGCTATATCGGATGGTAACAAAATAATCCAATTTCCCACTTATAATTTAAATGAAAACATCCAAAGAAAACTTGTCTCTCATTTTAAAACTAGAGAGAGATATTTACAATGTCTCTTCAATAAAAAGTCCTATTTTTAAAATATCCGAATACAAGAGCTCTCCATTGTGAGGTATTAGCTATAGACCTCGGTCCCATATACCGGGACTGATACAAGAAGTCTCTTTCTCTAAGAATTTTAATAATAGTTTTTTCAGTTATGTCTTGCTCATAGAGATATTTTAATACTAATACTAATTTTATTATTTTGTGGCATTTTTAGTTTGTTCAAATCACATCATTATTGATGTTATTTAATTGCTCCATTTCAATTTGTAGCTTTTTTGCTTGTAAAGCTGTCAAAAACTTTTGTAGCTTAAAATATTCTGCTCTTTGCCGGTAATACTCAGTCTCTGCTGCCACAAGTTCCTTATCTAATTGAATTCTTCTTTTCGATTTGGGAGAATTCGATATTTTAGGTGGAGCCCACGAATCATTGCTGTTATCATCGCAGACAGGTTGTTCAAAACCCACATAATCTACCATACACTACAAAACAACAAATGTTATTGCAAGCAACCAACTATCCAAAATCCAATTATACCTCATCTTCGGCTTCAAACATGTCATCTGTATTTAAATATTCCTCATCTACGCCATCACCATCATAGTTATCAATATTATCCTCCGGGTGTTTTTCTTCTCTGGTCTTAGTTTGGTAATTACGTTCTATTTTTATTTTCGCTACTGGCATTGGGGAGTACGTTGAAAGATTTCTTAGCAATAACTTCATACGTTCCTGGTTTCGTGGTAACTGAAGTCCTTTAATGGTCGCATCTAGCTCATGTTTTGACTTCAAATGGCTTAGAATATTTCCTGTAGTGCCTTGATAGTTTTGTTCATGTCCACACATACGGCATCGAACGCGATCACGGCTTAACTTCTCAAAGAAATGCCATACTAAACTGCGCTTCCTGGGACGAAGGCTATCATCGTATTCATTTTCGCTCATATTGCGTTACACCAGTACAAAAAAAACAGCAAGTAATGGTAAATTGTTTGTCTTTTTCCAGTTATTCTAGACCCTAGAGTATTATTTGGCCATCAAGGTATTAGGCCAAAGTTATTTTTTGTATACAGTTCTCCAACAAATAGTTATGAGCTGGTACCTAAAATTCTTCTCGCGACGTTACACACTGTCAAAATGATAGAGCAACGAAAACTTTGAATTTAGATAGTTGGCAAGACTACTTCCATAACCACTCACATGTCATAATCATACCGTCAACAACAAAAATAACAACCAAGACTCCGTAAACAGTACAGTACAGAATAAACCTGCGTGAAGTTAGCGACGTCGCTAACTTTCGATAACAGGGTTATCGAAAAAATAACAGGGTGACACAGAGACGACAAAAACTGAATTAATATGAGACGGACAGACAGAATATTTAATGAAATTTATGTATATCCGTGCTTAAAAACAACGATTTTTACACAGAATATGGTAGAGAACATCTTTACCTACAATTTAATGTGCCACATGTGCCTGTTCAATGTTATTTAGCTTGGTTATTACTGGGTACTGGTGGTCAGGACACTATTTCCCATGTGGAGTCCAGGAATGGACTTCGTACACAAAAGTGACAACGGATATTGATAGAGGACATCAATACCTACAATTTGGTATACCACATGTATCTGGGAAACGCCGAGTGTAGAACAACATTTTCCAGAAACTGTTGGACGCACTGGTGGTCAGGACAGTATTTCCAGCGCTGAGGCCAGGAATGGACTTCGTACACAAAAGTGACAACGGATATTGATAGAGGGCATCAATACCTACAATTTGGTATACCACATGTATCTGGGAAACGCCGAGTGTAGAACAAAATTTTCCAGAAACTGTTGGACGCACTGGTGGTCAGGACAGTATTTCCAGCGCTGAGGCCAGGAATGGACTTCGTACACAAAAGTGACAACGGATATTGATAGAGGGCATTAATACCTACAATTTGGTATACCACATGTATCTGGGAAACGCCGAGTGTAGAACAAAATTTTCCAGAAACTGTTGGACGCACTGGTGGTCAGGACAGTAATTCCAGCGCTGAGGCCAGGAATGGACTTCGTACACAAAAGTGACAACGGATATTGATAGAGGGTATCAATACCTACAATTTGGTATACCACATGTATCTGGGAAACGCCGAGTGTAGAACAAAATTTTCCAGAAACTGTTGGACGCACTGGTGGTCAGGACAGTATTTCCAGCGCTGAGGCCAGGATTGGACTTCGTACACAAAACTGACAACGGAACTTGGTAGAGGACATCGATACCTACAATTTGGTATACCACATGTATCTGGGAAACGCCGAGTGTAGAACAAAATTTTCCAGAAAATGTTGGACGCACTGGTGGTCAGGACACTATTTCCAGCGCTGAGGCCAGGAATGGACTTCGTACACAAAAATGACAACGGATATTGATAGAGGGCATTAATACCTACAATTTGGTATACCACATGTGTCTGGGAAACGCCGAGTGTAGAACAAAATTTTCCAGAAACTGTTGGACGCACTGGTGGTCAGGACACTATTTCCCACGTGGAGTCCAGGAATGGACTTCGTACACAAAAGTGACAACGGATATTGATAGAGGGCATCAATACCTACAATTTGGTATACCACATGTGTCTGGGAAACGCCGAGTGTAGAACAAAAATTTCCAGAAACTGTTGGACGCACTGGTGGTCAGGACAGTATTTCCAGCGCTGAGGCCAGGATTGGACTTCGTACACAAAACTGACAACGGAACTTGGTAGAGGACATCGATACCTACAATTTGGTATACCACATGTATCTGGGAAACGCCGAGTGTAGAACAAAATTTTCCAGAAACTGTTGGACGCACTGGTGGTCAGGACAGTAATTCCAGCGCTGAGGCCAGGAATGGACTTCGTACACAAAAGTGACAACGGATATTGATAGAGGGTATCAATACCTACAATTTGGTATACCACATGTATCTGGGAAACGCCGAGTGTAGAACAAAATTTTCCAGAAACTGTTGGACGCACTGGTGGTCAGGACAGTATTTCCAGCGCTGAGGCCAGGATTGGACTTTGTACACAAAACTGACAACGGATATTGATAGAGGGCATTAATACCTACAATTTGGTATACCACATGTGTCTGGGAAACGCCGAGTGTAGAACAAAATTTTCCAGAAACTGTTGGACGCACTGGTGGTCAGGACACTATTTCCCACGTGGAGTCCAGGAATGGACTTCGTACACAAAAGTGACAACGGATATTGATAGAGGGCATCAATACCTACAATTTGGTATACCACATGTGTCTGGGAAACGCCGAGTGTAGAACAAAAATTTCCAGAAACTGTTGGACGCACTGGTGGTCAGGACAGTATTTCCAGCGCTGAGGCCAGGATTGGACTTCGTACACAAAACTGACAACGGAACTTGGTAGAGGACATCGATACCTACAATTTGGTATACCACATGTATCTGGGAAACGCCGAGTGTAGAACAAAATTTTCCAGAAACTGTTGGACGCACTGGTGGTCAGGACAGTAATTCCAGCGCTGAGGCCAGGAATGGACTTCGTACACAAAAGTGACAACGGATATTGATAGAGGGCATCAATACCTACAATTTGGTATACCACATGTGTCTGGGAAACGCCGAGTGTAGAACAAAATTTTCCAGAAACTGTTGGACGCACTGGTGGTCAGGACACTATTTCCCACGTGGAGTCCAGGAATGGACTTCGTACACAAAAGTGACAACGGATATTGATAGAGGACATCAATACCTACAATTTGGTATACCACATGTATCTGGGAAACGCCGAGTGTAGAACAAAAATTTCCAGAAACTGTTGGACGCACTGGTGGTCAGGACAGTATTTCCAGCGCTGAGGCCAGGAATGGACTTCGTACACAAAAGTGACAACGGATATTGATAGAGGGCATCAATACCTACAATTTGGTATACAACATGTATCTGGGAAACGCCGAGTGTAGAACAAAACTTTCTAGAAACTGTTGGACGCACTGGTGGTCAGGACAGTATTTCAAACGTTGAAGCCAAAAATAAACATTAAACACGAAAAGGAAAACATAACTTAAAATGGGATTTAATAACTTAAATTCTTTCATATGTACAAAGATCATTTATTACATATTTACAATTAATATCATGTTTTTTCTTTTCAATAATTATTGTTATGACATGTCGATCGTGCAAAGGGTGCATATTTAAAGCACGTGTTTCGTAAGTTATCTTGGTAACTCTGCTAAAAGTGTTATAACACATAACAAAATGGCGGACTGGTGTATAACAGATTCCATGGCATATGTGTGTAAGGTAGTTGCACTTAAAGAGCTCATTACACATATTTTTGTTTTCATTAAAAATGTAGATTATTAATTGCACATAAAATAATAAATTCATTAAAAATGTAGATTATTAATCAAACATAAAATAAATAAATTGATTTATAGGAAGAATAAAATACTTCCTGTGAAAATTGAACAAAATTGTACTTCACATTTTGAGATTTGGACAAAGCGTTGTTAAAACTAGGAAAATTTATTGCCTTGGTGTACTTTATAACTACAACTCAAGAAATTGTACTCTCTCATAGAAGAAAAACTGAACCAAATGTAAAGGAAAAACTATTAGCGCCAAATCATTACCATTTTTACCATACAGTAGTTCTTTTTGACAACTTTTGGGAACCGTACTAAAAAATTCTTTTGCTTTAGTTCATATTGAACTTATATGTACGGTCATTGAACTTTATATCCACGTTTGGTTCATAAAATGTTTGATACATACTTAAAACAAGTAAAAAATCATTGGGCTGTTTAAAATTTCCAAAACATTATAAAATTTAACTACAAACAAATAATTTCTTTGCACTACAAATAAGTTAAAAATAAGTTGTTTTGCTAAGACAGCTTAAATTTACAAATAAAAAAATTATTAACAATGTGAACGTAGTATGATTCTACGTTCACATTGTGATTGAAATCTTTCGTTTTCGAGAATTTTGCCTTTCAATACAAAAGTGAGATATCAAATTATATAAACATTCATATCTAGTGTGAACATAGTACAGTAGTACGTCCTCATTGCAATTTTACTTTTTCGAGATTTGCAAATAGCATTTTCATATTAATACTATGTTCACATTATATGTCTATAGACATATAATGTGAACATAGTATTAATATGAAAATGCTATTTGCAAATCTCGAAAAAGTAAAATTGCAATGAGGACGTACTACTGTACTATGTTCACACTAGATATGAATGTTTATATAATTTGATATCTCACTTTTGTATTGAAAGGCAAAATTCTCGAAAACGAAAGATTTCAATCACAATGTGAACGTAGAATCATACTACGTTCACATTGTTAATAATTTTTTTATTTGTAAATTTAAGCTGTCTTAGCAAAACAACTTATTTTTAACTTATTTGTAGTGCAAAGAAATTATTTGTTTGTAGTTAAATTTTATAATGTTTTGGAAATTTTAAACAGCCCAATGATTTTTTACTTGTTTTAAGTATGTATCAAACATTTTATGAACCAAACGTGGATATAAAGTTCAATGACCGTACATATAAGTTCAATATGAACTAAAGCAAAAGAATTTTTTAGTACGGTTCCCAAAAGTTGTCAAAAAGAACTACTGTATGGTAAAAATGGTAATGATTTGGCGCTAATAGTTTTTCCTTTACATTTGGTTCAGTTTTTCTTCTATGAGAGAGTACAATTTCTTGAGTTGTAGTTATAAAGTACACCAAGGCAATAAATTTTCCTAGTTTTAACAACGCTTTGTCCAAATCTCAAAATGTGAAGTACAATTTTGTTCAATTTTCACAGGAAGTATTTTATTCTTCCTATAAATCAATTTATTTATTTTATGTTTGATTAATAATCTACATTTTTAATGAATTTATTATTTTATGTGCAATTAATAATCTACATTTTTAATGAAAACAAAAATATGTGTAATGAGCTCTTTAAGTGCAACTACCTTACACACATATGCCATGGAATCTGTTATACACCAGTCCGCCATTTTGTTATGTGTTATAACACTTTTAGCAGAGTTACCAAGATAACTTACGAAACACGTGCTTTAAATATGCACCCTTTGCACGATCGACATGTCATAACAATAATTATTGAAAAGAAAAAACATGATATTAATTGTAAATATGTAATAAATGATCTTTGTACATATGAAAGAATTTAAGTTATTAAATCCCATTTTAAGTTATGTTTTCCTTTTCGTGTTTAATGTTTATTTTTGGCTTCAACGTTTGAAATACTGTCCTGACCACCAGTGCGTCCAACAGTTTCTAGAAAGTTTTGTTCTACACTCGGCGTTTCCCAGATACATGTTGTATACCAAATTGTAGGTATTGATGCCCTCTATCAATATCCGTTGTCACTTTTGTGTACGAAGTCCATTCCTGGCCTCAGCGCTGGAAATACTGTCCTGACCACCAGTGCGTCCAACAGTTTCTGGAAATTTTTGTTCTACACTCGGCGTTTCCCAGATACATGTGGTATACCAAATTGTAGGTATTGATGCCCTCTACCAAGTTCCGTTGTCATTTTTGTGTACGAAGTCCGTTCCTGGCCTCAGCGCTGGAAATACTGTCCTGACCACCAGTGCGTCCAACAGTTTCTGGAAAATTTTGTTCTACACTCGGCGTTTCCCAGATACATGTGGTATACCAAATTGTAGGTATCGATGTCCTCTACCAAGTTCCGTTGTCAGTTTTGTGTACGAAGTCCAATCCTGGCCTCAGCGCTGGAAATACTGTCCTGACCACCAGTGCGTCCAACAGTTTCTGGAAAATTTTGTTCTACACTCGGCGTTTCCCAGATACATGTGGTATACCAAATTGTAGGTATTGATGTCCTCTATCAATATCCGTTGTCACTTTTGTGTACGAAGTCCATTCCTGGACTCCACGTGGGAAATAGTGTCCTGACCACCAGTGCGTCCAACAGTTTCTGGAAAATTTTGTTCTACACTCGGCGTTTCCCAGACACATGTGGTATACCAAATTGTAGGTATTGATGCCCTCTATCAATATCCGTTGTCACTTTTGTGTACGAAGTCCATTCCTGGCCTCAGCGCTGGAATTACTGTCCTGACCACCAGTGCGTCCAACAGTTTCTGGAAAATTTTGTTCTACACTCGGCGTTTCCCAGATACATGTGGTATACCAAATTGTAGGTATCGATGTCCTCTACCAAGTTCCGTTGTCAGTTTTGTGTACGAAGTCCAATCCTGGCCTCAGCGCTGGAAATACTGTCCTGACCACCAGTGCGTCCAACAGTTTCTGGAAATTTTTGTTCTACACTCGGCGTTTCCCAGACACATGTGGTATACCAAATTGTAGGTATTGATGCCCTCTATCAATATCCGTTGTCACTTTTGTGTACGAAGTCCATTCCTGGACTCCACGTGGGAAATAGTGTCCTGACCACCAGTGCGTCCAACAGTTTCTGGAAAATTTTGTTCTACACTCGGCGTTTCCCAGACACATGTGGTATACCAAATTGTAGGTATTGATGCCCTCTATCAATATCCGTTGTCACTTTTGTGTACGAAGTCCATTCCTGGACTCCACGTGGGAAATAGTGTCCTGACCACCAGTGCGTCCAACAGTTTCTGGAAAATTTTGTTCTACACTCGGCGTTTCCCAGATACATGTGGTATACCAAATTGTAGGTATTAATGCCCTCTATCAATATCCGTTGTCACTTTTGTGTACGAAGTCCTTTCCTGGCCTCAGCGCTGGAAATAGTGTCCTGACCACCAGTGCGTCCAACAGTTTCTGGAAAATTTTGTTCTACACTCGGCGTTTCCCAGATACATGTGGTATACCAAATTGTAGGTATTGATACCCTCTATCAATATCCGTTGTCACTTTTGTGTACGAAGTTCATTCCTGGCCTCAGCGCTGGAAATACTGTCCTGACCACCAGTGCGTCCAACAGTTTCTGGAAAATTTTGTTCTACACTCGGCGTTTCCCAGATACATGTGGTATACCAAATTGTAGGTATTGATGTCCTCTATCAATATCCGTTGTCACTTTTGTGTACGAAGTCCATTCCTGGACTCCACATGGGAAATAGTGTCCTGACCACCAGTACCCAGTAATAACCAAGCTAAATAACATTGAACAGGCACATGTGGCACATTAAATTGTAGGTAAAGATGTTCTCTACCATATTCTGTGTAAAAATCGTTGTTTTTCAGCACGGAAATACATAAATTTCATTAAATATTCTGTCTGTCCGTCTCATATTAATTCAGTTTTTGTCGTCTCTGTGTCACCCTGTTATTTTTTCGATAACCCTGTTATCGAAAGTTAGCGACGTCGCTATCTTCACGCAGGTACAGAATAATCATATTTTCCCTTCGAAATATTTACAATGCCACTTACCGATAATGAATTGGATGCCGATGAGACGTTCAATATCAGTGAAAATAATTTCGAACGAATTCAAAACAAAGCATCAAAGGTAAAACTCAAAAAGGATTCTCACTTATAACAATTCACATGCGAATAAAGGTTTCCAACAAATGAATTGTGACACGAGTTGCCAAAGTTTTTTTATTATTTATATTTACCGGCATCTTTTCTCACCGGGGAAATAGGCATAATACCCCAATTATATGCTAAATGCCGGTAAAAAATTAAAGTTTCACAAGCCGAAACTAAAATTAAAAGTGCAAAAAAGCAAATATCTGACATTTCTTTGCAAAACATGGCATGGAGGCATCAATTCAATAACTTTACGTTTTTTTAACTTACATAAAATACTATACAATAACAATCACCTGTAAAACGCATATTTAACACCGACCTAGCAAAAACTTGGTAGATAGTTGGGGGTGCAAAACTGCCCATAACCTTAACAAATTCGTCTCACACTCTCATAATTACCATTTTTATAATACGCAAAGTTACATAGAACACTTTCCATGCGTAAAAATTCAATAGTTGGTGCAAAGTATATCAACATCTATTAGTAGGGTATCTGAATCTGTCCGAGAATACATCTTTCACATTATTCTTTGTCTTTTTATTTCTAGATCGGTTATGCTGATGGTGTTACTGACGGGCGTGATAGTGTATTTCAAACAGGTTTTGACTTGGGATATAAAGACGGCTTACGGACTAGTTTTGAAATTGAAAAATATCGCCACTTTTTTGGAAATATAAATACAGAAAAATTGAATGATGTATGTTCTGATATAATGTCTGAGAAAGAAACATATGAAGAACTTCCAGAAAATCGTGTCAAATATTCGCATCATTTCCAATATTTAAATCATAAAGACGAGCCGCTTACTAAAGTGTCACAAATCCAACATGAATATGTCAATGATCTAATGGAGCGATATGAGCTAAAAATGCCAAATGCTTCGGCTTTATTAAGAGCGCACTGCAGTACAAATTAACATAAAAGTTTTGAATGGATTTTTAGTTTTTTTAACTTTAATTTAAATTACAATGTAAATTAGTATGTATGTAAATATATTTGCATGTAAGAATGACAGACATTTACAAATAAAGTCCTTCTGGTGTTCCCTCCTTTTTGCGATAGAGAACACTTTCTTTTGATTTCTTAAAATCTTCGTTGGTGACTTTCATACGTCGCTCACGCAAAGCCATCAAACCAGCCTCCGTACATATGGCCTTGATATCGGCTCCTGATAAATCATCCTTAGCCATAATCAATTCGCTTAGATTGACATCCTCGGCAAGTGTCATACGAGATGTGTGAATATTGAATATACGGCGTTTGGTTTTTTCATCAGGCAGGGGAAATTCAATTTTACGATCGATACGTCCAGGACGAATAAGAGCTGGATCCAAGGTTTCAATCCTATTCGTAGCCATGATAACCTTGCAAAATATCAAAAATGTTAGTATATGTTGGATATTCTTAATTTTCTACATACCTTAACATCACCTCTGGAATCGAAACCATCCAGTTGATTCAGCAGTTCTAACATAGTTCTCTGAATTTCTCGTTCACCACCGGAATTTGAGTCGTAACGCTTTGTGCCTACTGCATCGATTTCATCAATGAACACAATGGAGGGAGCATGTTCTTCTGCAACTCGGAAAAGTTCTCGAACTAATTTAGGGCCATCGCCCAAGTATTTCTGAATTAATTCAGAACCGACGACACGCAGGAAAGTAGCCGACGTTTGATTTGCTACGGCCTTGGCTAGCAAAGTCTTACCAGTACCAGGAGGACCGTACAAAATTACACCTTTTGGCGGTTTAATACCCATTTCTTCATAGTACTCAGGATGTGTTAGAGGTAATTCCACAGATTCTTTTATTTCCTGAATCTGCGTATCTAATCCACCAATATCAGCATATGTTTCTTGTGGTGCCTTCTCTAACTTCATAACCGTAACCATAGGGTCTGTGTCATCACTAAGAACACCCACAACAGCATGAACTTTGTGATTTAAGAGAACAGAGCAACCAGGCTCCAATTGATCTTTATCAACAAAGGACAGTATACTAACATAATGCTCAGAACCAACACTTGTAGACACAATGGCATGGTTATCATCGATAATCTCTTCTAAGTTGCCCACTGACATCGGGGTTCCTCTCAAGTCATCGACCTTGGAACGTTCTTCCTCATTTTTCTCGTCTTGGGGTTTAAGTCTTTCCTGATTGCGTATGAATTCTTCCTCCATCATAAGATAATCCTTTATTCTTTCCAATTTCAGTAACTTCAAGCGACATCTTGTATGTGGAGTTACTTGCGGCAATTTCATGGCCGCATCTGGACCCTTGGAACGCTTCTTCTTCTTTCCTACGCGTGTTGGAATTGGAGGCTCATACTTCTTCTTTTTGTCTTTGTCATCTTTTTTGTCTCCTGACCCGCCTTGCGCTGATTGGTTTTGACCCTAAAAATATATGTAAAACATTCAGTATATTTTTTTTAGAATTATTTGTTAATATAGTTATTTACCATAGTGAGTGGTAGATATTTAACAATTCGTAATTTATTACTATCTTTTTATCGTTTACTTGATGTTTAACTTGCAAAATTGTTCGGCTTGCAAGTCATGTACAGATACCAAAGTAGCAATGGTTATCTGCCTGCGTCAGTTAAATTTTATATACGGCGTCGATTGTTTTTAATTAAAAGATTATAGTGTGTACACACTTTTTGCCTAATGACTAAAAGGCAACCCTAAACAATATATTCAATATGGTGCATATCGCCGCAAAGTAAAACTTCTCCATTGCATTGGAATTAGATTTTTTAAATATTAGAGTTTGAAATGGAACCCTAAAAATTGCAGAACAACTTAAGTGCAACACAAAACGAGTCGTTATAAATTTATACACACATCTTACCGAGTTTCTTTTGACATTGGGCATCGCATTTGACATCGCTCGTTCTTACCTTGTGGCTTTTAGTGTGAATAGCGTGGCTGAACAAGATGGTCAAATCATGGGCCCATATGATTACAATTTTTTTATTTCGACAAAATTTTAAAATGTCAAAATCATATGTTTATGGTGATTGCAGCTCTCCAAATGACACTGCATAGCAAATGCATCTCAAACAAACTCGCGCATTCATAGCTGGAGAATTGTTCAAAGATGACTTGAGGATCTTGGTAACATATTCCAGACCCAAAATACCACGCACATCAGTTTTTAAACTGCATCATAAACTGTTTTTGTTAATAGATGGCGAAGATCCATTTGACTGACTTCCATTCTTAACTTTGGTGGTATAGTCTTATTTGTCTCATATCGGCGTTCCTCGGATGAATTATCCACTTCACAATTACTCATAGGTGACGCAATTAAATTTGAACCTTTATTTCTCTCTGGATTTTAATTATTTTTTCAGGACAATTGAAAGAATAAATAAATGCCACTTTTACCAATGCCATACGATTCTTTTATCAGCTGATTTTGACTTCTTAAAATTGTAAACAACATACTGAAATTTGTTGTTTTTGTTATCGTGATTCAACCTCCTTATTCAGCCATGGTGAATAGCATCGCCATTGAAAACCAAAAAAAAAAATAAATAAATAATATGGCAATGTTTAAAGTTGGTGCTTCGGAAGTAGACAAACGAGCGATACGGACGAAAACTGGCTTGGCCAGGCCTATGACTATACCCTGCCAGCATTTCAAAGTTCCATTTCATCCTCATCGCTACTACAGACTCGTATATGACTTAAAATTCGCTTAAAATTTTGAAAGGTTTATTGGTGAAACATTTTCGCCTTTCCAAATGGAATAAAGTGATCGTTTTTTCAGATATTTTTCCAAACACGCTGCCTCCATCGAGAATAAACAAACTGGGTGATAGACTCTGCAACATGTAACTTGCTACTTCTACAACAACATCATTCACAACAACATTTTATTAATGAAAAAATTATGTTAAATGTGATGTGATAATCGGAAAAATTTTATATTTATAAGAATTCATAAGGTTTAATCAAACTAATAAACATCTAAACCGTCGTGTTTTACTTGACCACAATGATTCTTTTAAACTATCTTCAAATGTACTTTTTCTGATACTTTGAAGGGGCTCTTATTGGCGTCGTTCTAAATTTATCTAAAAAAGCACCTAATAATTGCACTGATGCGATACTTTTTTGTAGTAACTTGGCGTAGTACAACTTCTCAATAGTGAAGGCGCTTTTCCGACCTATTTTGGATATCGTATACTACTGTTTTCGACGTGGTGGGGATTCTCAGAAGCGCCGTCAAATTCAAAAAATGTTGGCAGGGTAGCGCCATAGCGAAATAATTTGGCAATTTATTATATTCTTGTAAAAGTTTCCATAGTTCATTGTAGGATTTTTTGTTTCTGAGGTAAATGTCAATTCAGAATATCTCAAATCGGGATGAAGTTTTGGAAAAAACGATTGAAGGTACGGTGGTTGTGGGGACATATGTGCAAATTTTTGAACAATATGTTCTAGTCAGTAAACTGTATAAAATATAGACCTTATAAATGATTGGCAATAAAATAGTTTGGCAAATCGCAATATTATATTTTACCGTAACGCCGTCATCTGCAATTGGGCCTGACTTCAATGTCTCATCTCTTTTTAGATTGGATTGCATTAAGAAGAAGAGCGTATTCACAACCTGCCACATAGAATGGTCCTACTTGATAATTCATCGGTAATTTTTAATAAATCGTATATGTTTATTGGTATGGCATTGATTCAAAATAAATTTTCAGTTTATAATTCGATTGGAGAAGCTGGCCTCTTCAGCGAAGACAAATTCTTCATTCACTGTTACATTCAAACGATGTAAGTATTAAAGGCACATCACAACAACAAATTATATGCGGTGAAATTTGTCACATTGTAGGAAATTATGGGAAATTGCAGCAAATTGCTTCCTCTTTGTCATTTAGGAAATAGAAAATTTCAGTGCGGCAAATACTAATTCTCCCATTTAAAGTTTAAGCTGATCAATGTAGCTGGAATATCATTTTAGAAAACATTAAACTTGCCAAATTTTTGGCTGTCTATTATTACAGACCATCGCAAACAGACTACCTCTTATTGAACTTCAATTTCTATATCCAGTTTGAACATTGTCACTTTTTAGTGAAATCACTTGAGGGATCTTTTAACTTGTGTCCAGATTGAGGAACTAAATTGTCCAGATTGATTTCGGCTGAATCCAAGAAGTTTGTCAGGATAAGCGATTAGGTGCGATGTTTTTTGTGGCCCTTGAATGCAAAAAGAACACATGTAACATAAGCTGATATCAATTCCGTCTAACCAGGTTAGCATGCTCGCCTTGTATACCCAAGGTCGCGGGTTCGATTCCTGCTTCGACCGAACACCAAAAAGTTTTTCAGCGGTGGATTATCCCACCTCAGTAATGCTGGTGACATTTCTGATGGTTTCAAAGCTTCTCTAAGTGGCTTCACTGTAATGTGGAACGCCGTTCGGTCTCGGCTATAAAAAGGAGGTCACTTGTCATTGAGCTTAACATGGTATCGGGCAGCACTCAGTTATAAGAGAGAAGTTCACCAATGTGGTATCAAAATCGACTGAATAGTCTAAGTGAACCTAATACATCGGGCTGCAACCTAACCTAACCAGGATTTGAAACGGTTGCATTCACATAGCCGCAGGATCATTGTTCCGGATTGTGTTCTCCTCACTGACCGCTGGTATTCACTGATAATCCTTTTTGTGCTTAAAAAACCCAGGTGTAACTCATGCCCTTTGGTATTCACTGCGCATGAAGTTTACCCAATGTTGTAAATGTCTATAAAACACCTACCATGGAGGATAAACTAAATATATACACCTCCGCTTGAAGGTGCGCGACATAGCAGAGAGAAAATCCACGAAATTTTGAGCACAGGAGTGCGCGGTCAACTAATGTTTGACTCGAAATTCAAGAGAGTCAAGCTAATGTGGTTCCACTACTACGAGACCATGAAACCAATAGTGTAGTGCATCCGGCAAATGTTTCCCGAAAAAGGCGAAGACTAACCTAACGACCAAAAAAGTGATCA